>NW_021318893.1:190480-205867 GCF_001605985.2 Dendrobium catenatum
CCTAAGGTCTGGTTTTTTTTTTTTTTTTTTTTTTAGTTTTTTTCTATACAAATTTCCAATTAAAAAAAATGTACGGGAAATTTGCTTTAAAAAATTGTAAGAATGCTATAAATAGCGAAGCTTAATTTGCTTTTGTAAGTAGCCTAGACAGGAAGGACGGCGAACGCCGTCGAAGGAGGTGATAGGAAGGAACGTCGTCGAAGGAGGCGAGCAACTGGCGGTGAGAGGGACGGCGACTGTGAAGATGAAGAACGATGAGGAAATGTGACGAGGATGACAAGAAATTGAAGGACGTAGTTGAAGGAGACGATGACAGGGAAATGTCGTCAAAGGGATGTCTTGGGTACATTCTAACAGAATGGCGAGCAAATGAAAGACATAATGAGGATGCTAGTTTAGATAGAGGTGTTTGTAACAGATTTGCGAAAGATTTGTGATGGATTTGTGACGGATTTGAGAGAGATAATCTGCCACAAATCTGTCACAAAATAAATGATGCAAATATTTGTCGCAAATCTGCCACGATTTCAGAGATTTTTTTTTTTGTCGTACTGTTCGCCACAAATCTGGCACAAATTGCTGACACTCCTATAGTGGAAGAGGGGAATATGAAGGATTATTTAATGAATATTTAATATTTATTAAGACCACGAGAAAAATGAATATAAAGCGTAAGGGTTACGAAGAGTGGAACACGAAAGGGTATTTAATGAATTTTGATGTGGTGCATTATAACCTTTATGTTCTTATGGGTCATTTTATCACTTGGTGCTTATGCAATATGCATTTCTGTTCGGAGACGCTAGCAATCACTCTTCTAATTTCTATTTAGGGAAAATTTTCACTCTAAGCAAGATTAAAAAGTTAATTAAGTAAATAAGCATACTTAAAAATAAAAAATAAAAGTAGGCATAATCACCCTTTTAATTGGTGACTTAGGCTGAGTAGACAGAGATGAGTCACGTAGCTGTTATCCATTAAGAAATAAGTGAAAAATTATCTTCATATACAAGTCGCATGTCTAACCGGCGACTTACAAGTAATATTTTATTAAAAAAAATAGAGCACATGGATAAAGGGTGCATTGGATTTAGAATGAAAAAAAAAATTATAGAAATAGCAAGTATGAAACTTAAATTGACATTAAATTAAAAATAGTGTATATACAAAAAAGTTCTAATAATTTGTACTTTCAACATTTGAATTTTTTTCTCAGATTATCAAAATGGACTATATTTATCAACATTTTGATTTTTTTTCAAAATAACAGTATAAATTATAGCATTAATTTTATTTTCGAATTATCCTTATGAAGAATTACTTTATTTTTCATTCAATTATGTCCTGTGCAATTATTTGGATTATTTTGTTTAAAAAATATCACTAAGAGCATAGGATCCTTATAACTCTCGTTTATTGTGCAATGACAATTCATTTCACAAGCATTACTCTATCCCATCAGATGACCTGTCAAGTTTTATTGTGTTATAGGACTGCATGTGATAGTTGAATATCATGACTCTCTCCTATTTAAAGAGTGTAAAGAAGAGACATGAAATATATTTGCAGAGATACTCGAGCTATTCATAATATTTTGGCCATATATAGAGAAGCTGAAAGGCGTTCCCAACAAAGAAATATTTGATGATGCAAGCTGAAAAATGCATGCTTGTACAGCACGAGCCGGTGACAGTCCGTTGGAGCAACAAACGAATGTGAATGAGATCTTTAAGTGCTGCGTCCACGAATGGTCAGAAGATGAGGATGATTGCCTCTAGAATATGCATTCAGAGTTAATTAAGGTTAAACTTTAAACAAGCCTAAATCGCCCGTTTGACAAGCAATTTTAGCATGTATATAAATCACCCGTTAAATGAGCGACTATGCCTAATTTTAAATTTTAAAATAATGATACTTAATGTCCTAATTGTGTTTCTAATCATGCTTACTCCTAAAATTGCCCTTATATTTATAGTTTTATAGTACTATAGTAGCTTTTGCTCAGTTTGGGTTATTTTCAACAAGAAAATTAGCTCTCTTTATAGTATATATTCTTCCTTGAAAGAAGAACGCATGTTAGTTTTTAATCAATATAGATTTCTACTGTTATTCCTGTTACTATGCTTGTTTCTTTGTGCAACCTGCTTCTTCCACAGTATACCATATCGGAGTTGGTATCAGAGTCGGCGATTGGAAAGATGGAAGAAGGTAGTAAGCGTGTGTTGGTGGCTGAAGATCAAAGCCAGGAAGCTCTTTGGGTCACACATGCTGGAGTAGTTAAGCGGTTGGATGATATGTCCGCTGAGTTCACGAAGCTTGAGATTGAAGTTCAGCGAGCACTACAGGTAGGAGGAAATGACCCTTGACTGGAACGACTGAAAGTGCCAATAGCCACCCCGGGGACAAGACCGGTGGGGCATTTTAATAAGGACAAGCGGAGAGATCCCCTATTTGACATATCTCAGATTCTGATCAGGAGGAAAGGAGCTACATGCCGGATGTGTTCTCAGACTCAGATGGAGGTATTGTTGTCCATCGACCCCTCAAACCAGTGAAGTTGGGGGGCCATCAAGGAGAGTTCCGAGTAAAGCTGGATATACCATTCTTCGACGGGCGACTACACCTTGAAAATTATCTAGACTGGGAGTGGGTTGTCGAGAAAATTTTTTATTATATGGAGATAGAGCCGGACAAATAGGTTAAGTATGTAGCGTACAGATTAAAGGGGGCGCAAGCGCGTGGTGGTCGCAGTTGCTCTAGTTTAGGCAACATAAAGGTCGTAAACCTGTGCGAAGTAGGATTCAAATGAAGAAATTGTTACGATCACACTATTTAACAAAAGATTATGAGCAGTTATTATACCTGAAATATCAGCGTTTCGTCCAGGGTAATTGATCCGTGAGTAAGTACACAGAAGAATTCTATCATCTCTTTACTAGAAATGATTTGAATGAAATGACCAATTAGTTAGTGGTGAGGTATATTATTGGGTTGAAGGATTCTATACATGATAAATTGGAATTAAATTTTGTTTGGTTGTTATCCTAGGATGTAAACTTCGCACTTAAGGTGGAAATTCAACAAGCTCGTCAGTTCCGCAGTAATTCACATCGGAGTCACTCGACAGAGCAGCTCGTGGATACCGTCAGGTAAAAAGGCCATCTCACCAACTGATCAAAACCATGCCAGCTATGCAATTAAACCAACGGTGACAATAGATTTCAGAACAAACTCAAAGTCTAAACTAAGGACAATCCTTACCCAAGACCTCAAGTTATAAAATGCTTCCGATGCTTCCAACAAGGACACAAGTCTAATGAATGCCCCAATCGACAAAAAATACAAATGTTAGAAGCAGACGACCAAGAAATAGAGGGATAATAAGATGATGAACAACATACTGACTTTGAAGACATAATCAGTGATGAAGGAGAACCACTCCTGTGTGTCTTGGAGAAGCTCTTATTGGCTCCACAGAAGCAGAATAAATCCCAATGGCATGCAATACTTCCGACCAAATGTACTATAAGTGGTAAGGTGTGCGGTCGACTCATCGATAGTGTGTGTACGGAGAATGTGGTTTCTCGAGCAATTGTGCAAGCTTTATAGCTTAAAACATCAAAGAATCCACAACATTATAAAATAAGCTAGGTTAAGAAAGGCATGAATATTCTAGTATTGGAGATGTGTAAAGTTACTTTTTTTATTGGCAAACATTACACATGCGAGGTGCTCACATCATGAATGTTTGTCACTTGATACTAGGGAGACCGTGGCAATTCGACGTGGGCGCAATCTACGATGGGAGGGAAAACACCTACTCAATTGACTGGAACGGAGGAAATTGCGACTACTCTCTCAAGGCGTTGGGAGCACTATTCAAAGCAATGAGACTAAGGCTGTCATGCACGTAGTACATGGAGCCACTCACTTTACCTCCTAGAAAGAGACATCCCTCATGTTAGCTTTGTTCATCCAGGAACGAACAACTTTTATTGTTTCCCTTACTACATATTCAAAAGTGGCTGATCTACTAAGCCAATTCCAAGATGTGGTGTCCGAGGCCTTGCCTATAGCTCTCCCACCATTACGTGTGTTGCAACATCAAGTTGACAGTGTGCTAGGAGTAGGGGTGTCAAATTTTGACACGAGCCAAACCTGACCTGGAAAAATCCGGGTTAGGGTTGACCGAGATAGAAAACGGGCCGGGTTCGGGTTCGAAAATCTGACCCGATTTGAGTTTCGGGTCGGGTTGACCCGAAAACTCGAACTCGACCCTGAATTGACCCGAAAATTGTTGTTCCCATATATGATGCCGGTCGCTCTACCCGTGAAATGACCAAACATTATGTGCCTGCGATGCATTGAGTCGCTCAGAGCCTTAGTCCATCACTCTGTAATGCATCAGCCACGCGGTTCACTCCAGTTCGCCTCCATCGAGGCTGTCGCCGTTGCTGCTGCATTATATTCCTCCTTTGACGACAAGAGCGCCTTAATCTTCCTTCGACGATGTTCTTTCCTATCAAATTAAAAATCAAGACAGCTGGCCAACTCGCCACCTCATCGAAACTAGAACTAGCGACGGGAGCTCGACGACGTTCCTTCATGTCGAATCGAAAATCCGTGTCGGGTCGGGTTGACCCGAACCCGAAGCGGGCCGGGTTCGGGTCCCAATAAATGACCCATTTTTACAAACGGGTCGGATTCGGGTTGACCCGAATAGTGTCGGGTCAATTCTAGCTTATCGACCCGTGGTCGTGACCCAAAATTGACCCCCCTAGCCAGGAGTCACTCTCTCCAATCTTCCTCATTCTAAAATGAGCCTGAAAGAACATCATATCCTCCAACAAATTATAGAAGAGCTGTTGGAAAGCTGATTCAGCCGAGCCTTAGCCTGTGTGCGATTCCTGCTTTACTTGTGCCAACAAAAGACGACAGTTGGCGAATGTGCGTGGACAGTCGGGCCATTAATAAAAATAACTTTGAAATTTTGATTCACAGTACCTAGAGTGGAGGACTTATTGGAAAGGCTATCTGGAGCGAAGGTGTTCTCAAAGCTAGATCTCTCTTTCCGCTTTGAGACAAAATTAGCTGTACTTAAACTCATCTAAGTGTGAGTTCGCCGCCCCGCAAGTCTATTTTTGGGCTTTGTAATCTCGACAATATGCTTCGATGTTTGGTTCAAGAGCATCATAAGGTCTAGGATGACCTTTTGGGGCAAGCTGAGTTTGCCTACAATAGTATGTCGAATAGCTCAACTTGAAATTGCCTGTTTAGTATAGTCTGCTTCAGCATTGGATGAACAATTCTCTACCATACTCACTGACATCCGCAACAAACTTATTCAATCCAATATTAAGTACAAGCAAGCTGCGGACAAGCATCGTTGTGAACGGCTCTTCCGCCCTGGTGAGTTAGTCATGGTTTCCTTCGACGCGAACGGTTTCCCCCCGGAACCTACTCTAAATTGAGCTGGCGAAGAATTGGTCCTGTTGCAATTACCAAGAAAATCAACGACAACGCCTATATCGTTGATTTACCACCTGAGCTTAACACTTCATCCACTTTCAATGTTGCAGACATCTTCACCTATCATCCGACCAAGTCGGATTCTTCCGTTACTGGGGGAGAATGATGCGATGCATTATAACCTTATATTCCTATGGTTCATTTTATCACATGGTGCTTATACATTTATGTTCGGAAACATTAGCAGCCACTATTCTAATTTCTATTTATAATTTTATAGTACTATAGTAGCTTTTGCTTAGTTTGGGTTATTTTTAGCAAGAGAATTAGCTCTCTTGATTGTATATCTTCTTCCAGGAAAGAAGAACGCAAGTTTGTTTTTAATCAATACAGCTTTCTACTGTCATTCCTGTTATTGTGCTTGTTTCTTTGTGATACATGCTTCTTCCAAAGTATACCATATCAAATTTGAAGGAAGACGGGGAAGCATTAGGGAATTCAAATGATTTCTTCATTTACTTACTTAAAATGAAAAATAATTACATAATAATTATTTTTAAATTATCAATTAATCATAGCAAGATAATAAAATCAAATATATTTGAATAATTAAAATAAAAAGCTAGAATTTTGTTTGAGAAGAAACTCAAGCTGGTTTTATAATAGTAGCAAAGATATTTGTCATAGTGGAATAATTTTTTTGTCAACATTAATTTTTTAACTATAAAAATAATTATCCCAGAAAATTGTATCACTAGCTAAGAAGTGCTTATTGGCATTCATATCTGTATTTAGAGAGTTTTTTTTTAATTGCTTTAGTCATTAGCAGAAGGTCAATAGGATATAGTAGCTCTTAATGCAAATTAGTGCTCATCTACAGTGAATAACTTTATTTTTATTATTATTATTATTTATATTTAGGCAGTTAAAACAAATTCATACAAGCATCACATAAGCAAGACTAGAACACAAAATCATTTGATTGGTAGTCAATACTCCCGACCAACAGATCAAGATAAAAATTATTTGATTTTATTTTTACAATCAAATGATGCGTAATAAAATTGTCTGAAATATCCTTATAAAAATTTTAGCAAAAAAAAATTAAAATTAAAATTTATTTTTGGAGTAGTATAATATTAATTCATTACATTTATTTAAAGTACGATCCAAAAAATTTAAAATTTATTTTTTTTTATGTACAAGAATATTTACGATAATAAAATTAGAGTTGCATAATGATTCACACACAAATAGATAGGAAAAGCTCACAAGAGATGTGATAGTTTTTACATGAACAATTTAGTAAGGGAAAAATAATAGGTCTTAGCTAAGGTGAAGCAATTCACTATTTAGATTAAAATCATAGAAACTCAGCCTTCCCCATAATTATAAAAGACACGATTATAAAGTTTTAATTATCGGCTTTACCTATTGTGAGAGTAGTTGAAAATATTGGAGAAGATATACATGATTATGGGTGTCTGTGTTAGTTGATGGTCGGCAAAGACGATTAACTAAGGTTGTCAGGATTAGTTTGCAATGACCAATGGTATTTTGGAAATTTTAGACGTCAAATTTGAGTAGCATAAGCCAACAAAGGGCAGGAGATGACGGTCGAGTACTAAAGATTAGATAACAGTTATTGAGTGATGTCAGTACGGAACAATCCAAACGAACTTATTATCAAGATAAATTTATTCAACGATGTTAGCTTTCGATAAAAAATAGAAAGCGGCAGCGGTGTGCTCCTAAGAGGTTAAATTACAATTTTAACAAGGTAATCATGCCGATAGAAATAAAAATAAAATAAAATTATAATTATTCAATCATCTTAAATAATATGTTACAACCTAAACCCTAAACCCTAAATGCATGATTTACAGCTTCAAATGGCACCCACACAATTGCCATATGGCAAATGGTGATCATGCCATGTGGCACATGATTGTATTATTATAGTCTAATATGGGCATGAATGAAGTTTTTACTTAGTTGTCGGGACCATTTGAAGTGCAGCAGAAAAATATTAAAAATATATAATTATCCTTGTTTATTAAAAGTAGTCTTAATTATTTAAATAATTTAGTATTGAACCAACTAGATTACGTAAGAGAAATAGTATTTCTATTGAGAAAATAGTGAACATAGTTTGTTGTTGAAATTATTTTCAATAATTAAAACATTCTAAAAATTATATTAGATTATATTATTGCTTGGTCTTTCCATCAAGTGCATGAGGTTCCCTCTGATAAATATGTATACACAGTGAAACTTCAATATAGCTTCATATGAAGGAATGAAGAAAACTCTTCACATAAATATGCTTCTTCTTGTTCATTACTTCCTGCATTTCTAACCTCTATTTTGCAAAAATCTTCATGGTATCAGAGCTTCCAGGCATTACCACAATAGCTGCTCAACTCTATGGCTGACAGTCAAATCTCCTCAACACCTCAAACTACTCCATCCGCAGTTGCTGCAGTTGATTTCACCATTCCTGCACCTCTGAAGTTCATCATCTCCAATATAAAGCACATTGTCAACATTCAACTCAATAGTGACAATCATACCATATGGAAACTTCAGGTTCTTAAAATTTTCTCTGCAAATGGGTTTGAAGGATTCATTACCGGCACAGAAATCTGTCCATCGATGCTTATTTCTTCCTCCAGTGGCATTATAACTCCCAACCCAAAGAATCAAATATGGCAATTAACTGATCAAAATCTTGCGGCAGCGCTATACTCCACTATATCACCGAGTATTCTACCGTATGTTATAACCTTGCAAACCACTCATGAGATCTGGGATACACTTGAAAAATGACTCCAACCAACAAATCATTCACGAGTTATTCAACTCAAGAATGAACTGTATCGCATTGAGATGAAGGACCAATCTGTTAATCAATACCTAGCTCAAGTAAAGGCTCTAGTGGACAACATAGCGGCAGCTGGGTCAATTTTAGATCCAGAGGATATCATTGTTGAAACTTAATATAATAGCAATGTCATAAAATTGCTAAATTAATATCAGAACAAAATTAAGGCGTTATTATGGTAATTTTAATGCAAAAGGGTTAAGATCAAAGATGAATGCGATGTTTGATTTGTGAATGATTAAAATAATTAGAACATCGCATCACAATATCAGTTTGAAATTGAAACTTGCCAAAAGAATTTTTCTGCGTATTTGGATGCATTTGATAAAGATTTGATCATAAACCTTAAGCTATTTATTTCCTACTCAACTGCCCATTGTCACTAACCTTTGCTAGCCAAGCACAAAGGGCTATAAGAGTGATGTCAAAGCATATTTTGGAATGGAAGCAGCAAATGTTAAATGTATGGGGATCTTTAAACTCTTTTTAGACGCTTACAGATAACAATGTCTGTAAGTCTTGTCTAAATAATCATCTGTAATTTTTGTCTAAATAATCATCACATCAAGAATAAATTATAAGCTGGGATATTGTTTGAAATCCCAACAAGAAACAAATCATCAAACACCTTATGGGCACTTGGATAAGTCTTCTCATTCTCAAGCTTTACAAAGAGAATGACATAGATACGTTCAGGCAAGCATCATAATAATTCAGCATAATGAAAATAAAAGTTGAAATTGGCATGTAATCATGCCACATCACCATGGTGTAACAACTCAGCAGCATTTTTTTTTTAGAAAAGATATAAACAATCAATAATCTACCAAGGAAAAATGAGAACGTGCCAAGCTTTATATGTATGTGGCGATAAAAATAAATAAATACATATGAGGAAGAAATAAAAATAAAAATTCAAATGAAACTGAAGCACGTTATTGCATTGCCCACGAACCACGTTGCCTCCACGTCGTTGGAATAACTGTTATTTCAATGCATAAAAGAACGAAATAACTGAAGGGGAAGAGGTTACGCACAGAGAAATTGAGTTAAAGTTTTCCGATTCTGTTTTTCTCACGCTCTCGGAAACGCAGATAGAGAAAGAAGAAGTTTTCAGAAGACTCACCTCAGAAGAACGAAGCCCTCTTCCGATCTCCCTCTCGTTCGCACATAGCCGCCGTCTCCTTGTGATTCGCCGCTCTGTTTTTTTGACTCTAACCTCGCCAGACGACCCTACAGCCAAAGCCAACGTCGACCCTATCGCCTTGCCCTAGCATCGAAGCCGCCTCTCTCGCACAGAGGAATAAGCCGACCTCCTACTCCAACCTGAACCGCCGCCGACCTCCTACTCCAACCTGAACCGCCGCCGACCTCCTGCTCCGGCCTGAACCGCCGCCGACGAAGCCGCCGAGTCTTGCCTCCGTGCGTGCGTGGCTCCGCCTCCTTGCCCGATCGGACCCTGATCTTCTTCCCGATTCTTGCCTTTTCTCATTTTCTTATATATTATATAAGATATATTATATAATATAGTATATATAATAATATATATACATATATATATAATATTATATTATATGTATATTATATAATATATTATAATATATATAATGACTGACATTCAATTACTTGCAACAAATCATCTTCAATTTGAACTTCAAAACACGAATTTCAGGGCCTGTCAACGCCTCGAAGCCCTCGGCCGTCGATTCGCTCCGACCGGGCGGACTTTAAAAGGGAAAATGCCCTCCTTACCTCCCGGCGTCGGGGAGGGGACGCCGGAAGGCTGCCAAAATTTTCTCAAAATTTTGACAAACGACTGACATTCAATTACTTGCAACAAATCATCTTCAATTTGAACTTCAAAACACGAATTTCAGGGCCCGTCAACGCCCCGAAGCCCTCGGCCGTCGATTCGCTCCGACCGGGCGGACTTAAATGGGCAAATGCCTTCCTTACCTCCCGGCGCCGTGGAGGTGACGCTGAAAGGCTGCCAAAATTTTCTAAAAAATTTTAGGAGTTAGCTAAATTTTTGGAAGATTGGAAAATGTTCGAATGCTCATTTAATTTTAAAATAATTATAATATTAATTATTTGATAAATTAAAATAAAAAAGGGATATACAATCAAGTATCGTCAAACAACTACGATCTCTATATAAGCATTGGCAACCATTCAATATGCAACCAGCGATCATCAAAGTTTCTAAAGACTAAATCTCCTCGCCGTTGATTCGCTCCGGTAGAGTCGAGCCATTCTCTTACCTCCCGGCATCGGGGAGGGGACGCCGAAAGGCTGCCGAAATTTACTCAAAAAAATTCTAGACTTGAACATTTTTTTTTATAAATTTAAAATAATTATAATATTAATTATTTGATAAATTTATAAAAAAAAGGGAGACAAATATATATATTGAGCAAATTTATTAAGAATGTCTCAAATACAAATGCTCTCCAACAAACTCTCTGTCCCTCAGCAGTAACATAAAACTGTATCTATTTGTGGGCTCCCTGAATTGATGCAAGCACCGCGTACCTACAAGTAAACAGACAAATGTCAGCACAATCACGAATAAAAATCAATACTGAAAAAGTATAATTCTAACTACTATAGATAGAGCAAAGTACTAGAAAGCAAGTAGAACAATAAACTATTGTAGTAAAAACAAACTACAAGCACAAAACAAGACACTAACACTAGTGTCGAGGGAATAAAAGCGTCTAAAGCTATGCCCCAGCTAATATCAATTCTATAGGTTACTTCTAACATGAGTAGTAAATCCTATAAATAATTCTTTCACTAAATATAGATTTATTAAGTGAAACAATAAATTCCTAAAATTCCTTTGGCTAATTTCAATGAAAGCCGTAAGTCCAGTCTTTAGGGGTAATAGTTAGATAGCTACCTAGCTCTAGACCCCTTAATTGGGCCTCTTAGCCTATAGGACTAAGTTGTAAGACCCACCATTTGGGCTACTTCAAAGCAAAGCAGTAAGACCCGCTTGTTAGGGAACTTCTAAACGAACGACCCTAAAACCAAAACTCAAATCCCTTTGGGCATCTTAGTATATAGGACTAAGTTGTAAGACCCACCATTTGGGCTACTTCTAAGCGAAGCAGTAAGACCCGTTTGTTAGGGAACTTCTAAAATGAATGACCCTAAATCCAAAACTCAAATTCCTTTTGGGCATCTTAGCCTATATGGCTAAGTTATAAGACACGTTATTAGGGCTACTTCTAAGTGAAGCAGTAAGACCCGTATGTTAGGGAAGTTCTAAGTGAACGAACCTAAACCTAAAACTCAAACAAATTAATGGGCCACCTCTAACAGAGGTCGTAAGTCACCCACTATCAGGGCCACTTTCAAATGAAAGCCATAAGCCCCTATCCAAATCAAATCATACGGGCAACTCCTAATTGGAACCATAAGCCCCAAACTAAACAAATTAACGGGCAACTTCTAAGGAAGCCATAAACCCCAACCCAAACTAAAATTCACACATATCCACTTCAGTCTATTCGGGATCCATGAGAGAAGGCAACCCATGGCTGATAATCAGATTCCCTGGACACTACAATCAATGGTTGTTAGTGTTGGTAGACTGAACCCACAGTATGCCCGGGATGACAGAACCATGGGATCTTGATCGGGTGTACCTTCATACCCTCATAACTAAATTTAAATATCTATTGCACATTCTCACACTTCTTGTACAAAGCTAAGTATATTTCATCCTTAATCGAGAGTGCTCTTCTAATGTGTTAGGAGGGATAATTAACTATGAGGGCTTGCGCTCATAGGAAGTAGAACCCAGATCTAAATAAACCATGACACTACTCTCAGGAGAAATCTGGTTAAATATTAAACTCAATCTACCTCCGAAAAAATTAAAGAGAACCCATAAGTTCGTGAGAGCGGGGTTCGCATCTTTTTAAAATTAAGATGATTTTTCTGGAGTGAACAACTGCGTTGGGACAAGATTCTTCAAGTTTGAGCTAAAAAATTTTAGAGGAGTTAGAATAATGAATTCGGAAAGGAGCATTTGAGAGATCAGATGTGGGAGGGCGGGATGCTGCGGAGTCTTGATCTGTCATTATGGCTCTGATACCATGTCAGAATTGCAAAGGAAAGGAAAAGACAAGAATAAGAACGAAGAAACAAGGACTCAGAAGAAATAAAGGCTATGTATTCAATTCATTTTCTATTACAAACGAATTCCCCTGGTTGCCACACATGCTGTAATAATCTATTTTTTTTAAAATAAATTTAAAATAAAAATATGAATTTTTATTTGGGGTAGAGCATTGCGGTGTTGAGTTTGTGATGCTACGGTGTCAGGCTTTCGGGAGTAGTAGCACCAAAAATTATTGTCACGGCATTGAAGCCTCTATCAAAATTGGAGTATATGTCAAACAACCTTTCAATATCTAAAAACTCTCCTCACAATCAAATGTCCAAATAAAAGCCACTGATTTTTGAGTTAGTCTTGTCAGAGATGCAAAAATCTGAGAAAATCTTTTTATAAATAATATGCAACAACAACTATATCTTGAAAGGTGCGTACCTCAAGTACAGAAGTAGGCATCAACCAATCAGCAACATCCTGAACTTTCTAGGGATCTATAGAGATATTTGTACTACTCAACATATGCCCAAAAAATTAAATACTCTTTAGCTAGAATTCACACTTAAAAAACTTCGCATATAGCTCATGTCGCTTCAACATCTCCAGAACAATCCTCAAATATACTATATAATCATTCTAAATTGAATAAACCAGAATATCATCTATAAATATAATCACAAACTGATCCAAATACTCCATGAAAATCAAGTTCAACATATCCAAAAAAACTGCATATGTATTAGTCAACCTAAAAGATATAACTAAGAAATCGTAAAACCCATATCGAGTACTAAACATAGTTTTCATCACATCTGCATGTCTTACCTTTACTTGATAATACTCAGATCTTCGAATAATTTTTGAAAATACAAAAGCTCCTACAAGTTGATAAAATAATTCATTGATCCTTGGCAGAGGATATTTGTTCTTAATTATTACTTTATTCAGTTCCCTAAAATATATGTAAATGAGCATGACACCATCCCTCTTCTTCACAAACAAAATAAGCACTTCCCACAGAGCACACTAAGATAGAGATCATAAAATTTTGGTACTAATAAGACTTCAAATAAGATCCAGATCTTGGGCTCCTATAACGAGCATATGCCAAAATACCACACATCATTTTCTCCATAACTTATCCACTTTTATAGCAAAAAGCAGACATTATAGAACACCCCTAACTCTCTGGAATATATAACTCTCATTACCCATAATAAAGTAACTCTATTTTCAAATAATTAATCTAAGCTTCATATCGACTTAACCAATCTATATCCAAAATGATATCAAATTCTGAAATAAGTAACAATATCATGTTAGATCTCCCCTTCATATTATATATTTCAATATCAAAAAATATACACTACTAGCTACCATATCATCTTCAATTGGCAAAATAATAAATAGAGAAAAAGAACATAATACTAAATGAAAGTGCAACGAATCAAATCATCTCTTAGAAATAAATGAGTAACTAGTTTAAGAATCAAATAAAATGCGAAAAGGCATATTATAAATAAAGTTCATACATGTAACTACATCTAGAGCATCTTTGGCCTCATGTTGAGTCAAACTATAAACTTATATTGTATTGGAATTGGAGCAATTTAACTACTAGGCTCTTCCAGACAGTCTCCCTACCATAGAAACAGAGCCACTGCTTCTACTAGTGGATCTCTTAATAAACATGTGAGGCATAATAGTTTTTGGTCTTCTTGTAGATAGAATAAAATTCTTAGACTTAAGCTCAGAACATCGATCATGTTCTTCCTACATACACTCAGCCATCTTGTGTCTAGTTTGACCACACCTAAAGCACTATCCTATCATCGTGCAGCACGAACCAAGATGTATCCTACCACAACTCTTACATACAAGTGCTGTAACAACTAGAAATTTTGAAAAATATTTTAAAAAATATGAAAATCTCCATATGAGTGCCATAACATTATGATTTTGAATGCAACGCTTCTGGGGTGTGCAACACAAGGGTGCTAGAATTCAATATAGTGGTCCTGATGCTTTCTGTGGTATAATAACATTGGAATAAGCATGCATTGCTATGTTGCCGTGGCATTAGGTTAGAGCATTGCGGTGCTACATACTAATATTTTTTTTAATATAAATTTCTCCTCCACTCATCCACCCTCCCCCTTATTTCATTTCTTTGCCAAGAAGAAGCTAAGGAAGGTGATAAGAGAAGGGAGAAAAGAAGAGGTGAGAGAGAAGATAAAAAGAAGCTTTATGGGCTTTTTCCTCCATTACTTCTATCATAAAAATTGTTCTAACCGTAGTAAATGACATATATCTACATCTCTTTTTAGAATATTCTGATATACTTATATTGAAGTTTTAATTGGTGATTTGGTTGATATGATTTTTTAACTGAATTAAGTAGGAAAATATTTTTGTGAAATAATCATGTGCTAATGTATTAAATATGGATATGAGTTACATGATATGCATATGGTTACTGTTCATTTGATAATGACATGCATTTTGACATTATATATGTATATGATGAACAAGCTATAGATTTTGGAGTAATGATGATTGTATGATGTACATACAAAACTGTACATGATGTCTTTTATCAAGATACGTGTCACGACCCGACCCGACCGGGACGGATCCCGCCCGCACCGGGCCGCGACCAGCCAAACAAACAGACCAGGATCTGACTTTGGAATTTGCTTCGGAACTGATTCTTCCAAATATTTCAACTCAAAACAGACGCACAGAGCTACTATGAAACATCAAATGCAGCGGAACAAATCATCTATATTTTTCTCTTCCTCAAAACAATCATCTACAAATACAGTACATGGCTGACAGAAAGAACAAAGAAGAAAAGCCATGACTGTACAAAAATCAAAAAGTACAAAATACCTATAACTGATCAGACTCA
>NW_021318893.1:206742-273832 GCF_001605985.2 Dendrobium catenatum
ATTTGGGCTACTTCTAAGTGAAGCAGTAAGACCCACATGTTAGGAAACTTCTAAATGAACAACCTTATAATCAAAAATAACTAAATCACTTGGGCATCTTAGTCTATAGGACTAAGTTGTAAGACCCGCCATACGGGCTACTTCTAAGTGAAGCAGTAAGACCCATGAGTTAGGAAAGTTCTAAAACGAACGACTCTATAACCAAAACCTAAATCCTTTTTTTTCGGGCATCTTAGCCTATAAGACTAAGTTGTAAGACCCACCATTTGGGCTACTTCTAAGTGAAGCAATAAGACCCACATGTTAGGAAACTTTTAAATGAACAACCCTATAATAAAAAATAACTAAATCACTTGGGCATCTTAGTCTATAGGACTAAGTTGTAAGACCCGCCATACGGGCTACTTCTAAGTGAAGCAGTATGACCCATGAGTTAGGAAAGTTCTAAAACGAACGACTCTATAACCAAAACCTAAATCCTTTTTGGGCATCTTAGCCTATATGGCTAAGTTGTAAGACCCGCTATTTGGGCTACTTCTAAGTGAAGCAGTAAGACCCATGTGTTAGGGAAGTTCTAAAAGAACAACCTTATAACCCAAAAACTCAAATCCCTTTGGGCCACTTAGCTTATGGGGCTTGGTCGTAAGACCCATCACTAGGCAACTTCTAAGGAAGCATAAGACCTATCCAACCAAAAATTCTTTGGGCAACACCTAATTGGAGCCGTAAGCCCCAAACTAAACAAATTAACGGGCAACTTCTAAGGAAGCCATAAGCCCCAACCCAAACTAAACTAAACTAAATTAAAATTCATACATCTCCACTTCAGTCTATTCGGGATCCCTGAGAGGAGGAAACCCATGGTTGCTAATCAGATTCCCTGGACACTACAACCAATGGTTGTTAGTGTTGATAGATTGAATCCACGGTATGACCGGGATGACGGAACCATGGGATCTTGATTGGGTGTACCTTCATCTCCCCATAACTAAATTTAAATCTATGTTGCACATTCACACACTTCTTGTACAAAGCTAAGTATATTTCATCCTTAATCGAGAGTGCTATCCTAATGCGTTAGGAGGAGTAATTAACTATGAGGGCTTGCGTTCATAGGAAGTAGAACTCAGATCTAATAAACCCTGACACTACTAACAGGGGAAATCTAGTTAATTGTTAAATTCAATCTACCTCTAGAAAAATTAAAGAGAACCCATAAGTTCGTGAGAGCGGGGTTCGCATTTTTTTCTTTTTAAAATTAAGATGATTTTTCTGGAGCGAACAATCATTCTACACACGTTGAATGGGCTGCCCTCATCCTACAATGCGTTCAAAATTGCCATACGCACCCAACCCTCCAACATCCCATTGGACGAACTATACTCACTTTTACTGAGTGAAGAGATCAACATATAAAATGATCAATCCAAAGAAGTCGTTGCTCCCCATGATTCTACCGCACTAGCTGCTTTCAAAAATCCCAACAATAGATATCTCTCTGGTGATCAAACCAGAGCAAATCGTGGAAGACCCACTGGAACCAGAACTTCCTCTCAACGATCCTTCAACAATACAGATCGTCCACCATGCAACTTCAACAGAGATGCTGCTGCTCCTCAAGTGATCTGCTAAATCTGTAACAAAGTAGGACATTCAGCTGCACAATGTTGGCACCACACCAACCTCCAATATACGCCACCCGTGCCACCTACTCAGTGCAGTTTCTTCACGACACAGCAACCCAGCTCTCCACCTGATTGGTATCTGGATTCTGAAGCCACTTCCCATCTCACCTCAGACCCGCTCCAACTCCAATACTCTCAGCCATACATTGGGAATGACAGCATCTCCATAGCTAATGACTCAACACTTCCGATCCAATCCACAGGACAAGGACTTATTCCCCTACCCAACACTCCACGTAAGCTCCTATTACAAAAACTCTTGCACACTCCATCTCTTACCCACAATCTATTGTCCATTCATAAACTTACAACTGACAATAATTGCTCCATCTGTTTTGACATGTTCGGATTCACCATAAAGGGCAATCAGAACAATCAAACTATCCTTAAAGGTCAAAATCGTGATGGTCTCTACACCATTCTCTCTCAACCACAATCAACCCTTCATACTTCTCAGCTATCTACATCTACATGGCATGCTCGTTTGGGACATCCACATTTCCAACTACTACAGCAATTAGCTAGGAAAATACCCACTTTATATATTTCCAGCTCTACCTCTTTTCGTTGCAACTCTTGTAATATGGCCAAAAGCCATAAACTATCTTTCAATGTTAATGAAAAGAAAAAGTTAGCTCCATTCGCTCTTGTTCACTCAGATGTCTGGGTCTTGCACCCATCTCCTCTTTGAATGGTTATTATTATTACATTGTCTTTATAGATGATCACACTCAATTTTCCTGGTTATACCCAATGCGTACGAAAGTCGAAACTCCTCTAAAATTTCAGCATTTTCTACAACTCATACAAACTCAATTTAATACCACAATAAAGACATTTCAATCAGATGGTGGTGGTGAATACCAATCCACCAAATTCAAAATATTCCTCTCACATCATGGCATTGATCATCAAATGAGTTGTCCCTATATACCTGAGCAAAATGGCATTACCGAAAGAAAACAACGTCACCTCATTGAAACCACTCGTACACTACTTCATGCAGCTCATTTACCCTAAAATTTTGGATAGAAGATCTCCTTACAGCAAACTATCTCATTAATTGGTTTCCATCCAAAACACTTCAATTCAATAATCCTTACCACCTCTTACACAACAAAGAGCCTTCCTATGCACATCACAAAACCTTTGGCTGTCTATGCTATCCGTGGCTTCGACCACTATCACCTACTAAACTCCATCCACGATTAGCCCAATGCATCTTCGTTGGACACTCATCCACACATAAAGTCTATCATCGCTTCAATCTCCAAACAGGAAAAATACACATCTTCAGAAATGTAATTTTTCAAGAAGATATCTTTCCCTACATGAATAACAACTCAACAGTTCCCAATCATTCTCCTGCACCTAACGTCACTCCTCTTACACTCATACACATCTCCACTATACCAACTACATCTCTCAATCCTGTCACTACAATTCCAACCTCAAATATTACACAACCACTGTCTTCACCAGAATCTGTTCCCACTCCCTCAATTCACTCCAACACTTCATCCACTCCCCGGTCTCGTTCAGATCCATTATCTACTTCCAACATACCACTAACAAATCATAACACATCTCTACCTCCTCATCCCATGCTCACAAGGTATAAAAATGGTCACTTAAAATCCAAACAGCACTTTGATCTCTTAGTCATACCTCAAACCATCCTAACTCCTACATGCTTCAGTCAAGCCATTAAATCTAATCCTTGTAGAATTGTTATGTCCGAAGAATTTACTGTGCTCCAAAAACAAGGTACCTAGTCCCTTGTTCCACCTCACACTAATCGCAACATGCTCGGCAGCAAGTGGACATTTCGCACCAAACTAAATCCTGACAGCACTCTTGACCGATACAAAGCACGGTAAAGCACGGCTTGTTGCACAAGGCTTCAAGCAAGAATTTTGTGTTGACTACAAAGAAACATTCAACCCTGTTGCAAAGATGCCTACCATCCACATCATGCTTACCATTGCTCTCCATAGGAGCTGGCCGGTCCTTCAATTAGACGTGTCAAATGCCTTATTGCACGATCACCTACAAGAAGAAGTCTACATGAAGCAGCCCCAAGGCTTCATTAATGAAAATCATCCTGAGTATGTATGCAAACTACATAAAACAATATATGGACTCAAACAAGGCCCAAGACAATGGTTCCATACATTTACCGACTTCCTTCAAAATCTTGGCTTTACATTTAGTAAGTCAGATCCTTCATTGCTATTATACAAGAAGCATAATGTCTAAATCTACATACTTATGTATGTTGATGACATCTTGATCACTGGCAACTGCAACAACAATATATCTTACCTTATTCTCCAATTGCAATCCAAATTCTCACTCAAAGAGCTCGGTCGAATCAGTTTCTTCTTGGGTATTCAAGTTCTTCATGCTATAACTGGCTACTTTCTAAGCTAGTCACAATACGCTCAAGATATCCTTCAAGCTGCAGGCTTGCGGACTGTAAACTTGCTCAAACTCCAATTGCTGTCAAAATAGCAATTGAAACCAGCACCTTTTTGAGCTCTGATCCAATTTAATATTGGAAATTAGCAGGGTATTTACAGTACCTGACAATAATGATACTTGACATTGCTTATGCCACAAATATAATCTGTCAACATATGCACCAACCAACTAGCAAATACAGATCCACTAGATCGGAATCCATCTCTGGCTTTTGTACATTCCTGGGTAATTCCCTAGTTTCCTGGTGTGTTAAGAAGCAAGTTACAATTGACAAGTCGTCAATTGAAGCTGAATACATGTCTCTTACATCTGTGACTTCAGACATCATCTAGCTTGGAAGACTTCTCACAGACTTTCATGCTGCACCTTACTCACCTACAACTCTTTCATGTGACAATACTTTAGCCTTAACACTTGCCAACAACCCAATCTTTTATGACAAAATCAAGCATATCGAAATAGATTATCATTTCATTCGGGAACGTAATCTATCCAAGGAAATTGAAGTGCATCATATCAACTCAGTGGATCAACCCGCCGACATCCTCACCAAACAACTAGCACTTGCTAGATTCAAATTACTAAGAGACAAACTTACAATTCATTCACAAGAATCATAAGTTTGCGAGGGCCTGTTAGCATATAAAGAAATAAGGTTTCACGTATATAAGCAAATCTGCTTATACTGACCTGCTCCACACTTCTGTCAGGACATCATTGCAGCAAATGGCCACTGCTCCTCTGTATCACTAACCGTCTGCTCCCTCTGATACTCTTAACAAACTTTATACTTTTCCCTCTGATAAATATGTATACACAGTGAAACTTCAATATAGTTTCATATGACGGAATGAAGAAAACTACTCACAGAAATATGCTTCTCCTTGTTCATTACTTCCTACGTTTTTAACCTCTATTTTGCAGAAATCTTCAGACTCATATTGTGCTGAGCTCTCTCGCCTTAGAGATAACCCAAAGAAGTCACGACGATTTGATGATGTGTGTCTAGAGAATGAGAAGGATGAAGTTTATGCCAAGAGAGTGAAGGTTTGCTCCTCATTGAATACTTCATTTGAGATGGCCAGAGATGAGCTCAAACATGACGACGTTGATGATTTATAAAGCTAGGGAAGTTATGATGAGCGAGCTGAGGAATTGCCGAGCCAATCTAATAAGAAAGTTTTCTTAATTTCAATGTCATTTAGAAAGAGGAGGAGAACACCACAGAAGGTTACGAAGATCTCTATTTATTCTGCTTCTCCAGCTTTATCCTCATAGTACACGAATGAGGAAATGAATGGTGCTTTGTGTCTGTTGATGCTCTCAAGAGGCACTCATTCGATCAGAGATATACTAGATGAGATTCCTCCCATAATTGAACGTGGAAAGAAAGTTCACTCTTATCCTTCTGAAGATGAAGATCGACCGTTCAAGAAGCCAAAGGTCTCATGTTTCAATAAAAAAATTGATCATGGCGATATTAGTTCTCATGTTCTAGATGTTGGAAAGGAGAGTTCATCAAAGCAATATGATTGTGAATCTGGAATGTATAAATCTTGCAAGAGAAATAAGTATGTGTGCACAATCTGCGACAAGAGCTTCCCTTCATATCAAGCTCTTGGCGACCACTGCTCAAGCCATAGAAAAATGAAATTAAAGGAGATAACAAGGAATTGATTAATCATGATTGTGATTTCCAAAATGTTGGAAAATCTCTAGAGAATTTTGAAAGTTATAAGTGCCCAATTTGTGGCAAGGCTTTTCCAACTGGTCAAGCTTTAGGTGGTCACAAGAGATCGCAATTGGTTGAAGGGACTAATTCTGCTTCTGCTAATGTTATTTCTACTGCTGGTATTAATGGTGTTCATTCCCAACCAACATGGCTGGAGATAGCGCAAATGGTTTCTAATCTAAATTTGATTGATCTCGACCTGCCTACACCTGATAAGGACAATTAAAAAATTTCTAATGGATTATTAGGTTTGAGGTGTCTGAATTATACAATTTCGTCGATAAAGTTGCAATCTTTTAGCATTCTTATTTATTTGTTGTTCCAATTTGAAGAAGCTACCCATTCTTTTCATCCAAAGTTCAAGCTTTTGAGGGGTTCTGAGAATAATTATCTTCTGATGAAGCCGCATTCATGAATTTTTTGGAAGTTTTGATGCATATTGTAAATTTTTGTAGCAATTCTTTCTTCCTGTTTATTTGATACGCTTTTTATCTATTGCTTTTTAAAACTTTATCTGTAGCAGTTGATGTATATTGTTGATAATAATGATAAATTTTATATATTTTAAGGCATGTGATGGTTGTTATATATATATATATATATATATAAAAACTATTTAAAAACTTCTATGTTTCCTTTGATGAAAGAAAACGAGTTTTTCAAATTGTATGATCAGATATAACTTCGAGAGGCTCACAACACTACATCAATTCAAATTTAACAAGTTTCAAGTTGTAGTGCTTCAAACAAAATCACAATCAATGGGTTCGTGAATCTAATCTATGCTCCTTTTGGGATGGCTCTCTTATTGTATCTTAAAGCAGAATTTTAATGCAAAAATTATAATTTTTTTATTAAAAGCTGCTTTAAGAAGCAGTAAGAAAGCCGTCTCAAGGAAAACCTTAAATTTCAATAGTAACTTAATTTAATCACTCTAAACAAATATAAGTGCACAGATATTGAATTTACTTAACCTTCTTGGCAACTGAAGGGATAAATTTGATGATTTACTTTTCTACTCCAGCACCCCTTTGATATTGATTATATAGTGATATAGTTTGAAATGAGATTGAGTTGATTTATTTATTTACTTTTAGCCAAAGTTTTATATATTTTGTATTGTTAAATTTGGCCAACTGAAGTACTAAACAACCTGAACACTGTAATTTAGCTCAAAAGAAAGCTAAAATTCCAATCTACATGAAGACTGAGCTCTTTTAGAATACACCATAAAAAAATACAACAAGAGAAATCTAATATGGATGCTAAGTTGCTAACTATTCAGATCAACATATGCGATTTTATCTTTAGGAAAAAAAAACCCAACTTTTTTCTAAGCTTTGGAAAAATTTACTTCGAAATAAACATTAAAAAAAGCTTTAGTTATTGGCTTATCTCAAACTTTTGAATACAAACATATCTGCATTGGGACAAAAATCTAAAAATCGGTTGTAAACTTATTTCAATCTTAACTATCATAATAAACATGAGCTAAATTAAATATAAATTGGGTGCTTAAGTGATAATTGATAATGATGTTACCTACATTTAGCTGACCATCTCACGACTCACTTTCATAATATTCTCATAGTAGTTTCAATCTCTATTGTCTGCAGAAATTGTCTCCAATACTGCTGATTAAATCTCAGTACTTGATGCCTAACGAACTGAGGATAATGTAAGACATGTACTGCCTAAACGTTATATAAATATACATTTTAATTGACTCTAATATTCTACTACTTGCATATATGAAATGAATACACATTTACATCTCTTTCACATTTTCGGTTTTTCCCTATTCTAAACATACTTTTGCTTGAGTGCATACAACTGTTATTGTGTTTAACATTTGCAACATGGTATTAGAGCAGTTGCCTTGCGACTTTGGATTCTAAAGTTCTTGGGTTGCTTGTGGTATGTTCTGTCCTCTTTCTCCATGGATTCGACTGTTCTTAAGCTTAGTGATCACATTTTAATCTCATCTTAACATAAATTTCTTATCTCCAATATTTAAAACATTATGCACATACAATTTATTGTTGATAATTTCCCCACTTGATGTTCTCAAATCCTCAAAGCTTTTATTGTAAATGGTTTTGATGGCTACCTTGACAGCACCACCACTTGTCCATCTAAACATGTTTTCACCAACACCGGTCTACTCAACCCCAATCCTCAATTTATTCTTTGGATACTCATAGACCAAATCTTGGTTATTGCTTTCTACTCCACTATATCTCCATCAGTTCTTCCTTATATTCTCAACTTAGATACTTGTCATTCCATTTGGCTTACTCTTGAACGATGCCTCCAATTTACAAATTGTTCCCATATCATTCAACTTAAAAATGAGCTCCACTCTTTTACTATGAAAAATCCCTCTATGACTAATTTCCTTTCAACTATTAAATAGATAGCTGACACCATCATGACTAGTGGTGGTTCTATTGATACTGAACAGATAATATTTTATATTTTAAATGGTTTTCCATCGAACTATCAAGCTTTCAAGACATCTATTAGTAGAAAGCTCTCCACAATTAGCCTCAACAATCTTTATTCACTTCTCTATAATGAAGAAGTGAACATTGCAATTCAAGTTGCAAAAGAACTTACTCTTACAGTGTAAAACCCTTAAAAAGCTGATTTTTTTTAGTGCAGTTCGTCTGTACGAACTGGATTTAGTACTGGACGAACTGAAGAAATTTGTGAAGAAATCTGTCATTTTCGTCTGTACGAACCTGGAGCGTCGGGACGATCCGTCTGGACGAAATCTGTCCAGAGAGCAAGTCGCCCGGGACGAATTTTAATTTCGTCTGTACGAAATTTGTCCAGAGAACACATCGTACCAGGACGAATTTTGGATCGTCCGGGACGATCAGTGTTAATAAATATCGGATTCGAGATATTTTGGATCATTTGAAGAGAGAGAAAGAGAAGGCAGGAGAGAGAAAGAGAAGGAAGAGGAGAGGAAAAGCTTGGTTTTGGAGCCCGCGGAGCGCTTTTCGTCCGACGACGTAGTTGGAAGATTTGTTTATCTCGTAGTAAGGACTCCGAATCCTATTTCTGTTTTCAGAGATATTGATTTTTGATCGAGTTGTGCACTGTTTTATATTTTCGTAGTCGAATTTTGGACATGATTTTGTATTGAGACAACTTTCACCGCACAACTTTTAGAATGTTATAGATATGAATATTGTACACGATTTGAGTATTTTCTACGATGATTTTACCGGTCGGAATTGGTTCTACGCGATTTTTATTGAATAGAAAAATATCATGATGTTATTTGATATGGATTCAGTAGAACAATAGCCTTATATTGATGTTGTGAACGTTCTGTGGGAGTCATAAGGAGTTTATTGATATGCCGACGGGCGAAAAGAGTGACGACTCTTATTGATAGAACCAATGTATGGATATCTACAACAGCAATATGGATTCTACAACAGCAACATAGCCAGTTGATTTTACTTGTTCAGTATATAGTATTGAAATGCATGTTTACTGTATTGACTTACGGATCTATTGCTTTATCGATTCCTGCTTTATCGACTTTGATTGGATTTACTAGATCGTACGATTTCATTAATTTCACTGATTGATTGCTGTGCATCGACATTGAGCATTGATATAGAAATGGATGGATATAGATATTGCATTGATAGCATGGACATGAATAGTATAGAATCATTGACACTGTTGCCTATAGATTCATTGATTTCTATTTATAGATTCATTGTTACTACTGCCTATGGATTTATTGATCTTGCATATAGATTCACTGTTGTTACTGTTTCTGCACCGTATGGACTGCTGCATGGATTCATTGTTAGAATAGATTGAGATTTATCGTACTGTTATCCTCGTTTGATTTCATTGAATAAATAGTATTGATTAGACCGCATTGATTTGATTTGATAGCGATTGATTTGATGGATTGATTGATTTCCTATTGTGTACGGATTTCTTCGAGATTGACATGGATTTATTGAGTTGATTTATCGATTCGCCTGCTGCTGCATTGATTGGCTTATTGACTATTGATTTTCGTATTGCATAGATTCATTGACCATTGATTGATATGGAGTTGATTGACTGACATGCATATTGATAGCATCGCCGTGCTTTGATTTCAGTAGTAGGTTTTGGTGACCTGCTGGGCTATTTAAGCTCATTATATGTGGTTAACAATTTCAGGTCCGAGCAAGGGAGCAGGAATGGAGATTGATCGAGACTGTCAGACGAATCCTTTCACTATGGATGCCTGGGGCATCACATACAGACTCTATTACCTCAAATGATGCTCAATTTTCTCTTACATCACTCCGCGATCGAGGCCGTGGCCATTTCCAATTTACTTGTGGTTGTGGCAAAAATAACCAAAGAAATATTTCTTCCTCTGTTCCGTTCAGGCGCGAGTGTTCTCATTTTTCCATGGATTGTCAAATTTGTAGCAAGTAGGGGCATTTTTCTTTTAGATGCTGGCACATAAGAGATCTCACTTACACTCTAACAGCTCCAACTCAAGCTCCTCCACACGCCTTACTCACTAATGCTTATGGGTCTTCTCCATGGTACTTAGACAACGGTGCTAATACACATCTAATCTTTGATATTCAATCTCTACAACAACCATCAACTTATGACAGCTCGTATCATGTTCTAATTTGTAATAGGGATGCCCTTCTAATTCTACACTCTAGAAAGGGACTATTTCCTACACCGTCATCCAAACGCTCCTTAACTGCTCTTCTTCATGTGCCTAATCTATTCCATAATCTCCTTTCTATTTCTCAACTTATAAATAATAATGACAATTTCATTTGCTTTGATGGTTCTGGCTACTCTATAAAGGATCGGAAGAACTGGCACACTCTTCTTCACAGTCCATGTCATAACGCTTCTATCCAATTTTCCCTCCCTCTTCAACAAATTTGGCTTATGCAACAACTCTTCTCTCAATTTCAACATCCTCTAACCTATGGCATTGTTGTTTAGGATATCCCAACTTTTCTATCATGTCGGTTTTAGCAAAGAAACTTCCTACATTATGTTCTTCTTTACTACAAATTATATATCCTATGCTCTTGCTAAAAGTTTCCATTTACCTTTTAATGAAACACATAATTTTTCTACTTTCCCTATTCAACTAATACATACTGATGTCAAGTGTCCATCCCATATTATTTCCAATGTTGGCTTTTGATTTTATGTGGTCTTCATTGATGACTTCAGTGATTATACTCGGTTATATTTGATAAAACACAAATATGAAGCTAACTTAAAACTTATTACATTTAAGAATCTTGTTGAAAAATAATTTGATACCTCCATTTGCATCCTCAAATAGTTGGTGTCGACAGGTTTCTCAATACCCAACTCACTACTTTCCTAAGCCATCATGGTATTAGCCCTCAATATACTTGCTCATACACTCCACAACAAAATGGCCTAGTCGACTGAAAACATTGTCATTTTCTAGGCATTATTCAAGTTCTACTCATTGAATCCCAATTACATGCTCATATCTAGGTTGAAGCCTTGTGTACTTCTATATACTTAATAAGCTGGCTACCATCCTCTATTATTTCCAATCACTCTTCATTCCAGAGTCTCTAAAATCAACCACCTAAATATGCTCACAATGTTGTTTTTTATTATAAATGCTATCCTTGGCTTCAATCTTATGCATCTCATAAACTTGCTCCTTATTGCCAATTATGTATATTCTTTGGTTATGCTCAGACCCAAAAGTGTTATAGATTCTACAAACAAACAACATGTTACTTTTTCATTTCATGTCATGTTCACTCTAATGAAACTTCTATTATTCTCTCATCTCACTCATCCTATATGACTTCTACACCCTTGCCAATTGTTATGCCACATACTCCACTTCCTCATTCCAGTTTCACACCCCTAATGCATTCCACTTCTTCAAATCCCTGCAATAATACCACTCACTCTTGTTGACCTCGATTTTGTCAAACCATGGGCATGAGGGACTAGGTTGACCAGGTCAACTGTTGACTTGGTCAACCCAAGGCTTATTGGGTCAATTTTGACCCATTAAGGCCTTTTGAGCAAAGGCGCAACTCCAATGGTTAACAACTCTATTGTAAATACATCTTCCACACATTCAATGTCCACTTCCTCATTCAAATCCTAGTCTCCTTCAACTCATTCTCCTATATTTACCTTTACTTCTCCACCACAACCTCCCATGCATCCTATGCTCACTTAGTTTTAGGTCATCTCAAACCACATCAAATTCTTGATCTTAATCATACTCTTTCTTCTACTCCTACGTATTACAGTGCAACCATAAAATTCATTGAGTTGTGTAAAGCATTATCTACTAAATTTCATGTCCTTTAATCTCCTGGTGCTTGGACCTTGGTCCCTTCCCACCCAACTCAAAATATTATTATCTGCAAATGGATCTTTAAGATCAAACATCACTTTAACTGCTGCATTGCTTGCTAACAAGGCTATGTAGTTCCTCAAGGCTTCAAGCAAGAGTATGACATCAATTACCTCCAAACTTTCAGCCCTATAACCAAATCACCTAGCATATGCATGTTTCTTATTGATGCTCACTATTTCAATTAGCAAATCCTTCAGCTTGATGTTGTCAATGCTTTTCTATATTTCCCTTTACATTACACTATTCATATCACTCAACCTCCAATTTTTCAAGATCCTCAACGACCACATCATGCTTGCCTATTAAAAAAAGCTCTTTATGGTCTTAAGCAAGCTCCACAACAATGGTTTCAATAGTAGCTCGGCCGATGCTTCCAGTTTCATTTTCCACAACCATAATATTCAAATATATATTCTCATATATGTAGATAACATCTTCATTATTGGCAATAATTCCCAATCTATCTCCACACTAATTAACAAGCTTCATACCAAATTTAATATGCAAAATATGGGTCATCTTACATGTTTCCTTGGTGTTGATGTTCACTTATCTCTTGTTGGATATCATTTATCTCAACACACCTACATTAAAGATTTGCTCAACACAATCAGCAAGCTTCAATGCAAACCACTTTTCAATTATCTTCCTTCCAAATTACTGACATATCCTACTCTATAACATCCCTTTATCAAACTTGCACTTTTTTAGCAACTTGTTGGATCTCCATAGTACCTTATTGCCATATGGCCATATATTGTTTTTGTTGTAAACATAATCTGCCAGCATATGCATCAACCCTTATATTGCCATTTTCAAATGTTCAAATGCATACTCTGCTATCTTCAAGGTACTTTAACTTATGGACTTCTCATTCAAAGGGATATATATTCAACTTTATGCATTCTCTGATGTTGTTTTGTGAACGCCTTGATCACAAGTCTACTACTTATTTTTGTGTGTTTCTCAGTCCGACATTACTTTCTTGGAGTGTAAAAAAATAAATTAATGTTGCATAATCATCTATTGAAGATTAATACCGCTCTCTAGCTGTTGCAACTAACTAAATACTATTGCTCTGTTGCCTATGTCAAGATTTACCCATTTCTCTAGGTTCTACACCACTATTTTATGATAACATCTCTGCTATGTCCACTACTACTAACCCAATGTTACATGCTTGGACTAAACACGTCGAGATAGATCATCATTTCATCAAAAAAGTACTAACTCCAATACGATTATTATTCATCACATTTCGTTTAAGGACCAAGTGACTGACATTCTTACCAAAGCTCTACCAACACCTTGGTTCCAATTTCTTCATGACAAGTTGCTAGTTTGTGCACCCATCAACTTGAGGGGCAGTGATAACAATGTTACTTACAATAGCTCACCACCTCACCACTCACTTTCATAATATTTCTACTATACTTTTAGTCACTACCATATGTAGAAATTTCTCCAGTACTGTTGATTAAATCTCAACCCTTGATGCCTAATGGACTGAAGATAATATAGGAATCGTACTGTAGTAAACTTTATATAAATATGCATTCTAATGCTCTGTATTATTTTACTACTTTGCTTGTATGCATACAATTGTTGTTGTGTTTAACATTTGCAATAATAATTGGAGAGGATCCAAATCCCTCCAAATCTATCCTCTTGTTAATGGCATTTATGGAAGTGACCTCCAAGTAAAAAAAAATTGGGGGATTTGCGCACCTCAAAATTTTTGTTGGGTCTCAGGCCCTGGATAAAAAAGTAGAGTGTTGCATTAGGTAATTGAATGTCAGCATAAAGCTTGTTAAATAATTAAGACATGAATCCTTCAATATATTATGTTAATGCTATGAACCTTTGAAGCAGTGTGTTGTATAGCTTAAATATAACAAAAAGTGTGCAAGGGCCGCTGCACCAACGCCCTAGTGTAGTTTTAAACAATGAGCTCCCACATCATGGATGGATGAGAGCAAAAAAGCTAATCCATGAAATTAGAATTAGAAAAGGAACTTGAAATATATGTTTTTATACAAACAAATGAATGAAATTAATAGATATTATTCATAAAATGATAAATATTCTATATATTTAGGAAACAAAATAAGTTTAAAAAGAGATTGATAGTTAATAATTTAAAATATAAAATTCAGGTAGAAGACATGCTAAAAAAGGATGTAGGTGTGATTATAAAAAAAAGTTTCATGAATAATATTATAGAAATTAATAAAATTAGAGATAGAATTATAACTTTAAATATTGTTGTTAATACTAATATTATTAATATTATAAGTATTGATTCACCAGAAGTAGGTTTAGAGATGTGTTCAAAATTAAAATATTGAAATGAGTTAGCATAATTAATAAAAAAATAGATCTTTTGAAGAAAGAGTTTTTTTTGGAGGATATTTAAATAGACATGGTGATACAACAATAGAAGATTTTAAAGATATTCATTGTGGCTTAGAGAGACTAATGAAGGTGGTAAGATCATTTTAGATTTTGCTCAAGCTTATGATTTTATAATTGCTACTTTATTTTAAAAAAAAAAAAGACCATCTAGTTACTTATAAGAATGAATATAATAAAACTTAAATTCATTATTTTCTTATAAGAAAAATAGATCGTGTAGATTGTAAAAATTCTAAATTCATTTCAAGTGTAAAGTTTATGTACCCACCATCTCTTTTAGACTTTAAAATAAAGGGATGGAGTATGAAAAATAAAATAAAATATCCTAGGATTAGATGAACTCATTTAAAATTTTTATAGCTAAAATAGATTCATAACATCATAAAGCCATACATATAAAAAAACTTCAATGAATGATGAGCGATAATTCATAATTTTTGTGACTTAAACTCATGGCCCATGTTTTTAAAAATAAAAAAAAAAAAAAAAATACTAAGCGAAATCATAATAGTGATATGAAAGCAAAATAGTTAAAAAGATTGCTTCGAATAAGCCATCAGTGAGCTTCTTTAGAAGATGCTCAATATGACAAAAAAACAACTAAATTTTTAGCTGATTAATGAAATGGTTTATTTTATCGTTAAATTTGTAGGCATAATGACTGAGTTAACAAATAAAAAATGACTTCAAGCTAATTTTAAGCTACTTCGTCTGAATTAGGGCTACTATTTTGGTCACTGTAGCTAAACCCTTCATACTCTAAAAAAAATTTAGAATTCGTTTGGAATGATTTTCTTACTGCTTATTAAAGTAATTTTTTAATACAAAAAATTTTAATTTTTTAATAAAAAGCATTAAAAAACAATAAAAAAGGCTATTCCAAATGAAACCTTAATTTTTATTTGAAATAGTTTTAAAAAATTTTGCATTAAAAAACTGATGTTAAAAATAATAACAAAATTGTTCCAAAAAAAGTCTTAGAAAAGCAGACTTAAGCTTTATTTGAGACGGCTTTCTTACTTCTTCTTAATGCAGCATTCTATTAAAATTTTTGTACTATAAAACTGTTTTAAAAAACAATAAGAAATCCGTCCTAAACAAAATATTAGTTTCTAAAGATATATGCCAGACAAGAAAATTAAAATAGAGCCTTATATATCAAAAATTAAATATTTTCAATTCAAAAATACCCAGCAGATTTTGCACTGGAGGGCTAGAACGGAGCTTTTACTCAACCTCCAAACATATTGAACAGCTGCTTATCATACAGCATCTGAGACCACTTCAATTTAGCAGTCAATACAAGGAAAATGAAAATACATTATTAACCGCTGTAATCCTAATTTCGCTTATTAAACATTTTGAGCTGTTTTTGCACCAAAGAGATGCTATAATTGTTCTTCATCCAACGGTATTAATTTGTTACACTTCAATGAACTGAAAAGTGAACCCTATACAAAAGAAGAAGAAGAAACTAGATTACAACTTCGGATTCATTTGAGACGACTTTCTTACAGCTTCTTAAAACTGTTTTTTAGTACAACTAGAAAGAAGCTTTAAGAAGCGGGAGAAAGCCGTCCCAAACGAAGTCTGGGACGGCTTTTTTACTGCTTCTTAAAGCAATTTTCTAGCATAAAAATTTTAGTTTTTTACTAAAAAACTGTTTTAGGAAGCAGTAAGAAAGCCGTCCCAAACGAAGCTTTAATTACTCCACCTTTCTCCAAAATTAGTCTAAGCAGTCTGACCTTCTGCCAGTTGCAATTCTAGCTGCTATCAACCCTTGTCAGAAGCAGAGACCTTAAAATGTCCTCTCTCCACTTCCAAAGAGGAATAGAGGATCATATAAAAAAATCTAGACCAAATTTGGAGAGCATTTATGATTATGGATTACCACTCCATCTGCTTTGCCACAAAATAAAATAAGCAGAGATGAGTTCTAACCCTGTTCTGAGAGAAAGAAATATCTCTCAGCTATGGCTGCATGAACTGCAGCTCCAACTGGTAATACATCTTCATCGATCATAAAGTATGGCGAATGACCCGTATGAATTGAACCCAAGGACTCGTTCCTCACGCCTATGTAATAGAAGGCCGCAGGTACAATCTCTGAGTAGAAGGAGAAGTCTTCGGCACCCATCATCGGAGGAACATCTTTATAGTTCTTGGTACCCAACAGGCTAACGGCTACATTCTTCACATGCTTGTACATTATATCGTCATTGACAGTGGGAGGGTAGAATCGTTCGTTCTCAAAGAAGTCTACTGAAGCAGAGCATTTATATACACTAGACTGCATTACAATGACCTACAAGTCAAAGTTAGATGATAGTAAGCTAGTGGCTATAAGAAACTAAGATTTCGCTTGGGACGGCTTTCTTACTGCTTCTGAAAGCAGCTTTTTTGTACAAAAATTTAAATTTTTATACTAGAAAACTGCTTTAAAAAGCAGTAAGAAAGTCGTCCCAAATGAAACCTAAGTCAGGTTGTCAATAGTTTTACCTGCATAGAAAATGAAGAGCTTTAAAAATATCTCGATTCCTACCTCCTCTATTCTTTGCCTGAGCTTATGAAAGCTAGCATTTGAGAAAGCTCTAAAAGTTCCGCCGAGGATGGCAGACTCTGGGACCAGGTCCAGATTGCTGCCTCCATTCACTGCTGCTACTGAGACAACCTGACAAGGAAATGAAAATAATGCTTAACGTTACTTAACAAGAAATTCTATTGTTTTAGTGAACTAGGTAAGGTTATTTCGTGCATACAAAAATACTAGGTAAGGTTATTTCGTGCATACAAAAATACAGGCTTCTACTTGTAGAAGTATTAATCTCTTTTAACTTCCCATATGGCACTCAACAAAAATGTTTGGAGAAGCAGGATTCATGAAGCCATTATAAAGCTAATGACGGTGATAAAGCCTTATCTTTTTATTTCAAGATATTGGTAGTTATAGTTTGTAAAGACGATCATAATACTCTTCAAGTTGATGGTAAATCACCAACTGACCTGTGAATCTAAAGGATTAGATTCCCGGGACACAATGTTCTGTAAGCTAATTACTGCAGCAGAGGCAGCTAAAATGGGATCTACTGAATGTCGTGGATTGTCTGCAGGACCTTGTCTTCCCTTTATCACTGCTTTGAAGAAGCCACAACCAGCAAGTAAAGGACCAGCTTTTGATCCGATGACTGAAGTTGGGTGTTCATGTGATACATGAACAGCAAATATAGCCTCAACGCCCCTGAGTGCACCATCTTCAATCATTCTCTTTGCACCTATTCCAGCTTCCTCTGCTGGCTGAAAGAGTAACTTAACAGTACCCTGAAACAAAAATAATGTTGAAAAAAATGCTGAAATGTGTAGATAACAGTGCTAAAATGCTAAATGTAATATGTGTTTGAGCTAACTATTATCATAAAGATAAAATCATAAAAGCAATGTAGCGCACATACGTTTTAGAAGTATGCAAATTGTATGTCGATTACCCTTCTTCAATCATCTTAGACTTTCTTTGGGACAGCTTTCTTCTTAATGCAGCTTTCTAGTACAAAAATTTAAAATTTTAACTAAAAAATTACTTTAAAAAGTCGTGAGAAAGCTGTCCCAAATGAAGCCTTAATGAGATGATGAAACTTCAATTTATTTTTAAGCTAGATTAAACTATTTGCGATAGCTCATAGTACTATTAACACCTCATGAAATTTAAAAACAATATGGGAGGTTGTAAGCAGGCCAAGATACTTGAATGAAATAACAGCTAGGAGAAATGATGAGAACTTTTGTTAATGACATGAACATAGCCATAAATAGCGCCACAACCATTCTAAATAATTATGGTATAACCACATTGGCAAAAGCTTAAGAAATGGGTACGCTGTTTATGGCATGTACACATTTTACCTTCGCGGAATATGTGTTTGTACTTACAAAAAACTTTCAAAATTGAAATAAATCACCGTTCTATAACTCCAGAAATATTAAGTAGTATTCTTGACATAACAATTTATGGGAGGATTTATCAGAGCATCTACAACAGATTTGGGTTTCATATTTAAAGAATTAGAGGTATCATCATAGCATCTACTGCAGAATTGAGTTCGCATTTGAAGAATTAGAGGTATCACTTACAGCTCAAAGTGATTAAACCAGAAATATTAAGTGTAATATCTTTATCATTCAAATTTATAAGAGGATTCAACAGAACATCCACTGCAGAATTGAGTTTCATATTCAATGAATTAGAAGTATCATGCACAGCCCTAATTAATTAAACTAATCCAAAATTGAATTCTAAAATGGAAAGACCGTGATAAGGTAATGCAAAACAGCTTACAATAATATATGATAGTAAACATAAGAAAGAAAAAAGTTTAAGAAGATTTAAAGAGCAAGCTAAAACGAATAAAAAAAAGCTCCTAGGCTAACAATGGCATCCAATCAACTTGAAAAAGAAATAAATTATAGCAATGGTTATCTTAGATCATCATGTTTATCCCAACTAACTGAGATTGATTTGCTAGATCTTTTCGGCCATTCAATCAAGGAAAGGAAAAAGGTAAATACCATTCATGCTTATAACACATTTAAGAAAATAAAACTACCTTTAGATGATGTTCACGAGCCTTCAAAATCTTGGCAGCACCAACAAGCATTGCCACATGTGCATCATGCCCACAAGCATGCATTTTACCGGGGATCTTGCTCTTGTGCTTCCATTCTACAGCTTCCTGAGAAGGCATTGAAGCATAGGAGAAAAGATCAAAACTATAACGCATCTATGTAGATATTTTACTGTAGGATAAAAAGAAAAATTCAAATAACCTAAATTAATCCAAAAGCATGAACACATCACAAAACATAACTGCTGCTATTTAAAGGTGGGAAATGGAAAAGATTCCCGTACACTAGATTGCTATCCACCTGATAGGATTTGATGGCCAAAACAACATACAACAATATTAAAAACAACAAACTTACTTCAAATGGATCTAGAAATAGCACCAAGGGGGTAGTAATTACTAATCTACAAGCAAAGAAATACAAGATGCAAGTTGATTCACTGTTCGAGAGGTGAATCATCTCTCACACAATTCCTAGCAGCCACTAGGAACCCAAAAACTCCCACAAAAATTGATGCAACAAATAAAATTCACACAAAAAAACCTAACCCCCGACAATCTCCCCCCTTACATAGCCCAAAATCTTCTAATAAACGCCCCCTTACATCTTTCCCAAAGAGTTCTCCCCAAAGCCTCTTCTCCTATAGGTGATAAAGGAGGTTATGGGCCCCTCTTGGGCACTTGGGCTGCTTCCCACCTTGGCAGCTGTGCTGCTAGCTACTACAACACCACCCCAACCCCACCTACTCCCCATTCCTTCAATGAAATAAAATGTATGCTTCATTTAATAAATGAAAAATTCCCCATTCCATAGCCTTACAGTTATGTGCCCAAGTTAAAGAAATTAAGCATAACAAAATGTTATCAATTATATTAGTTTTGTGTGGAATCTGATTATATTGATCAAACGGGTTGATGCCTTGGACCTCAATTCCAACGATCAAGCTCGTCGGGGGGTTGCAGGGGGTGCTCCCCCATGTTGGACCAAAATTTTTTTGTTGTACTATCCAATAGCACTATGGCGCTATATACCCAAGCGCAATGGTGCTTCAAACCCCGACACTGTGATGCTGTCAAGGAGCGTTGCGGCTCTCCAAACCCCGGCACTACAGCGCTGTCAGACAAACTAGAGACAGAGAGTGGAGCACTACGGCGCTCCAAAGTTAGCACTGCGGCGTTGTGAGATGGACTGGCAGTTTTCTTTATCGTTTTTCATTAAGGGTTGGATCCATTAGTGGTTTATAAGAAGTTTTCTCTTTGTTTGTTCGTGGAGAACGGTACAAGAGAAAAGAGAGACAAGAAGAGAGAGAGAAGATAGATATATACTATTTCTCCCAAATTTTCATAGTAAATTTATTGGATGGTGACGAGAGACAAGGAGAGTAGAGAGAAGAAAGATCTATACCATTTCTCCCAATTTTTCATAGTGAGTGGTTTTTTCTCGGTTTCGGATTTTTTTGCGTTAAATACTAATATTCTTTATTTCCATTGTAAATTTTTATTTCTTACTTGTTTCAGTCCATGGTGTACTTCCCCAACAAGTTATTCATTAGTTGAGTCTTTCCTCATGAGCCAATCAACTCATGATAAATGATTCATTTTTTTTTCTTTGGATTTCATATGGTATTCATTAAAACTTTACTCAGACTTTTACTTGATCATGTCGCTAGAAGTTTTGCCTGTATCCTTCTCGCATGGCCATATCACAATTCAATGTACCAAGCCACAATGATGATTATCGGCCATTTTCTTTTGCCGTTGGCTAACGCTCCGCCACATTATTTGCATATCTGCTCAACACATGTTAACATAGCATCAGAATGTATATAATCTATTAAAATCTCGTTGGATGGTTAACTCTTGTTATCATCCATAAAATCATGTGGTCACTAGTGATACCTTGAGCCAGATGCCTATCTTGCTAGGCGAGGCTATAAGAAGAGGGTGGAGGTTCCACTTGAAGAGGAACCTAGTGATTTTTCCTAATATTATGAAATTATTTCTCTCTTTCCAATTCATTACTTCCTTAACTCTCTTCCTCTTGCATCCTCTCCTTTCCTCTCTACATTTTATTAGGTTATTTTTAGAAAGTCACTCAATTGTCTTTGACAAGAAATTATCTTGGTTTCTATTAGTTCTATGTAGTTATAATTTGTCTCGATCAATCGGGTTGTACTATTGACTCAAACCTCAATTCTATCAGTTGAGCTTGATGAATAGCTAGTTGGGATAGGGAGACAACCCACCCCCTACTCAAGGGCTTCAGGGGCAAAAGGCCTCAAAATTTTTTTTCTAGCTATAAAGTTATATAACATCACGACGCTGTAGTCACTGATTAGAGAAAGATAGTAACGTGTTGCGGCGCTACAAGAGAGAGAGAGAAAGTGGAGCGCCGTAGTGCTCAAGACCTCAACTTTGCACTCACAATTGAGTCATGGAATATATATATATATATATATTCAATTTTTTTGACCTTAGCTTCATGAAACACTAAGCTACTATTGAAGAATGGAATAATTTAAATATTATATAATTATGTACAAATGATATGAACTGGCAAAAAAAGAATTATTGAATAGCTCGCACACCACAAAAAATGATTAAATGAGTATTCCTTAAAAAAATATAAACAACAATAGTATAAAGTTGATATGCTGAGACATCCAATTTTTCTTAAACTCAAATATCAACATGTTCAATGCAAAGAGCATAAAAGTTCATATTTAGTATGAGATGAGAACAAATACAGTAGGACCCCTTCAAGTAATCTACCTCAAGTAATCTATCAATAAGAAAAAAGCAAGAAAGCAGACACGTCTTTTTTTTTTTAGGATTTCTTTTTGTTTTTCAACGGACATGCGTATCGGATACGCGTGTCCTTTTGAAATTAAATAATATTTTAATTGGATACGGCTTTGGCATATCCGACACGTATCGGTGGAGTATCGGAGGCGTATCCGTGTATCGGTGTATCGGATATAGCACGCCTTCATAAATAGGTGTATCGGTGCAACATAGGAAAAAAGCAAGAAAGCAAGAGGATTAAATGGGTTATAAATATTTTTTCCATATATGTACTAATTATCATATCGAGCTTTGGACATGTTCAATTACTTATAAAGAAAGCCTTTATTGTTATACAAAAGGGCCATTGGGCCAACATGCCCCTAAAGAAAAATCAAAGCCCTAAAATTAGTACCCAGGAAACACATGATATGTTGCGCATAAATCTAAAAGCTGTCAAATAAGATTAGGAAAATTCTCTACCGAGCAAAAACCAAAGAAGGGGACCATCGTCAACTAAACTTCAAGAGCAGATTACCAGTGTTATTCTCCACAGTTCACAACCAAAAGAAGGGGCACAAATCGTCCCCTGAACCAAACGAACAAAAGCTAAGCTTGGCAGCTCACAAACACAAAAGGGTACTATTTGAACCCCTAATATCATCAGAGCTGATTCCATAAGCTAATCTCCATAGCTTATAACCGAAGTAAGGGAAGTAATTGCCCCCTCCCCAACAATCAGAACGGGAAGACGCTTGAACCCAGGCACAACATCAATGGAAATTTGAAGTCAAAGAAACTAAGTAGAAAATAAATTAAGTAAAATAACAACCACGGAGTACAATCAATACATAAAGCTAATAAATCTGAAGATCATAATAAAAAAGAGCTCAGACCTGGATCGGAAGAGCATCCATATCGGCCCTAAGCGCCACAATCGGAGGCTCACCGGTTCCAATGGTAGCTACTATACCAGTCATCGCCAAAGGAAAACGATATTCCACTCCCATGGCATCAAGCTCCTCCATGATCAATCTCCCCGTCTCCACCTCCTCGTAAGCCAGCTCCGGGTGCTCGTGAATCCTTCGCCGCAACTCCTTCACCCACTCCACCGCCTCCGGCCTCCTCGCCAGCCGCAGTATCTCCTCCTTCCACTCATCATCCCCGCCCGTCGGCGGCGAGCTCCTACTCAAGTTCAACCGCGGCGGCAACGAGCTTGGGGCGGAAACATCATACTCCTCTCCGAAGAGAAGCTTGTCAACATCCAATCCACCGGCTCCCGTCCTCCACACGAGCAGAAGAAAAGGAAGCACTAAAACCAAAACACTAGCCAGCTCGCGCGCCATGGGATCCGGGGCAACAGCGGCCGACAGACGGAACCAGAAGAAAAAGAAGAACGAAGAAAAGGAAAAGAATATCAACACAGCTACCCAATGAAGGCATCAGAGATCTAATTTATCCAGGCGCTTACTATCGGCGGCGGCGGGGCCCCGGTGGGAGAGCGACAGCGGCCCGGTAGGATTGAGGACAGCTCACGGATGTCTAGGCCGCGGCATTTAACTCGTGGGGTTATTGGCTGCGCGGGCTCCACCACTCGCCGTTCGGCAGATGTCGACGTCCACGAGGCGTAAAACTCTGAATAGGAAGGGGCCCGGCCCACCATATCCAATTTTTTTATAAATTTTTCCAAAATTGCGTAACATTTTTTATTTTTTATTTTTAATTGAGTTATACACCCAAATTATATTTATATTGGCATTTTATATTACAATGAATTTTTATTTTATAATATAATTAAGTTATGACTCTTAATTATAAAGAAAAATACGGCGAATATTGCAAAGATGAGGATGTTTTCATCACATAAGAATATAAGATACTAATTTTCAGTATTTGATATGTCAAAATATTGATTAGATGTTCATAAAAGATAATATTTTGATATATATATATATATGGAATTCATTATAGACCCTTAAAAATTTAATAATATTTATATTTCCTAACAAAAGCATTTTTATCATGGGCTCAAATTACTTGAAAATAATTCTATTTTTATCATGTGCTCAATTACTTGAAAATCACATCAAAGATTTCATAAGAAAATATCAGGAAATATGTGTAGTGATGTATTACTAATAAGTATTGTATCAATATTATAAAATACTCATAAAATCATATAATTTATTTTTAATTTTAAAAAATAAAATATAGAGGATTTGGGTAAATTATTCACATAAAATTTGTCTTTTATGAAATTAATTATACTCAAGCATACCTCCAAATAATATTCTCAAAACACGTGTTTTGATTTGATGAATTTGACATCAAAGATAAGTCTTGTGGTTCAAAGAATCTCATTCGAATATGAAAATTCATGCTTCAGGATGAATTGCGTTTCATTTGAGACGATTTTTTTCCTGTTTCTTAAATGATTTTCTAGTACAAAATTAAAATTTTTGTAGTAAAAAATCGTTTTAAGAAGCAGTAAGAAAGTTGTCCCAAATGAAGCCTTAGCCTTCTAAGTAGAAGGTGAATTAACATAAATGACAAATTAAGGCAATTAAGGTAAACTCGCACACACAACACATACGTAAGAGTTGAAATCAAAACCTCTTGATTGATAGTCAAAGCTCCCAACCAACAGACCATGATGAGCGGCGTAAGCCATGTCACATTACGAATGGGTACAAATTAGAACTTTTTACAAATAAACTCTACTATATAGCTCCTAAAAAAGATACAAAAAGGACAATTGTAATAGAAGATTGGCCCCTAAAACCATCTATTTTAATATTAAGATAATTTTTTATTGGATTGATTATTAATTTATTTAATGTTAATAAAAAAAAAAGATTTTTCTTAAGAGTCTACCATAGTATCCGATTTTTAGGAAAATCACACACATCAATTAAAAAAGACAAAAATAGGTAATCTGCACACATACTACTAAAGAGTAAAATAGAGATAGAATGATAAAAGAATAAATAAGAGGATAATTGGAAATGGGTCTACAAATATAATTATATTAAAATAAATAAATAAAATGGAAGCTGAGCTAGCTTTGCATAAATACAACAAAATCTTATTTCTATTAAAAAATGTCAATTTCATAACTTAGTACATGAAATTCTTAATTAAATTAAAACATCTAGCATACATAAAAGTCGATGCACAAATTAGAAAATTATTTTAAAATTGTAGAGATTTCGCATATATGCCAGGGGTCCAAGGGGGTAGCGCCCCTGTGGAGGTTTCTGGGATCAGCCCCTTGGAACAAATTTTGATTGTAATAATATTTTTGGATTCTCTTTACTATTACTCTTTGTATTTTGTTCATTGTTCTCTAACAATAACACATCTACACAATATGTTTAATTATGCACGGGACAATTACCTAAAAACCTTAGTTTTTTAAAACTTTTAGGGGAAGGGGGTCAATTGCCTAAAAATCTTTATAATAAAGACTAAAAAATTGATGTTGAGAAACAAATTATCTAAAAAATCATATAATAATTTTTTTTTTAGGAGGGGCAATTGCCCCTCTGGACTTTAAGTAGATCTGCCCTGATATCAACTAAGAGATTTTAAGTTGTAATCTTTTATATGTAATATATTTATGAACATGTCGTCATATTGACCTAAATATTTCATATATATGTTTCATACAAAATTTAGTTTTATTTATAAATAGAATGAAAATGTGACAAAATCGTCCTATGGGTCCAAATTTGAACGGTTCCGTGCATGCCATATTGCCATAACGTTGAATATTATTTGCAGGCTAACGTGATAGAATTTTCTTCAACGAATATGACTTTTCTGCTGGCATCTTTTTTGTTGCTATCACTTATACGTCTTTATCAATCACAGCGACGTTGAGTTTAATGGCAGCGTACGGATATACGTGTATTTTTTAAAAATATTGACCGAATTTAATCATAAAATTAAAAGCTAAATTATTATAGCGAGAAAAAAAAATTAAAGTTGACTAAAAATAGTTTAATTAAATTTTAAAATTATTAAATTTATTTTAAGATGAACGTAATACATAAAATAAAGTTAAGAAAATTTGCATATAGACTATATATATGATTTTTATGTATTTATAATTCTTATTAGTTTAAGAATTAGCATCTTGATCGCATTTAAATTAAAAAAATGCCCCTTGAAATTAAAATTTTACGTTAAATAAAACTCTAATATCAATGGTATATTTAGGTAGGGGTGTCAATATTTGACACGACACGAAAACCCGACCCGAAAAATCCGGGTTGGACCCGACCCGATTTCAAAACGGGTCGGGTTCGGGTTGACCCGACGGGTTGCCGGGTCAACCCGCAAACCCTTTCAATTCAAAAAAATTCGATCCACCGTTGCCCGCCCGCACTGCCGCCCGCGCTGCCCCCGCCAGCGCTGCTGCGCCAGTGCCCGCTGCCCGCGCGCCGCCCGCTTTCGCCCACACCCCGCGCGCACCTGCTTCGCCAGCTTCGCCCCCTGGGTTCCGTGTCGGGTCGGGTCGGGTCAACCCGGCAACCCGCCGGGTCGGGTCCGGATTCGGATTTTCGACCCGTTTCTCTACCCGTGTCGGGTTAGGGTCGACCCGTTTTGCACCCAGGTCAGTTCAGGTTCAACCTGAATCCGACCCGTGACCTGAAATTGACACTCCTATCTTTAGGTCTGTGATATTAAGTTGAAAAAGATTGTGATAAAAGTAATTCTTAATTAAATTAAAATACAGGTAGTTTTTAAATGAAGTGAATAATCATTTTATATTATTTTTTTTATTTTCATATTTTTACTCCCACTCCATCAAAGTTTATTGGAGAGATTTACATATATACCATTTTAAAAATCAATATTTATATAACTAACATCTAAAATCTTTTGATTGATTATTTACACATAATACTCTTTAATAGTTCAAAATGACCGCCCTATAACACTCAATATGTCGCTCAACATTAGCACTTAACTCTCAATGTGAACTCTCTCTCTCTCTCTCTCTCTATGTGTGGAAACATAGATCCCTTCGTAGGCGTGAACCTTCTCAACCGCATAGACCTCCCCCACTCTAAACTTCCCCTTTTTGTGACCACCTTAGCTAATAAACTCCCATAAATGGACCAGCCTATACAATGCTAGCAAAGGAGGGTAGAATGCAAAAATTTCTTTGGGGCTTAAAGTTTTTCATTTTCACAACACTTTGATGAAATTTCTTTGAAACATGATGCTCTTGACTTTGGATTTGCTGCTTCCTTTTGGGTCATTTGGTTTCCTGGAAGATGATGATTACGCAAATAGAGCTACGGCTCGTTGGTTTACGAAATAATTTCCTTCCGCTGATCCGCATTCGAATCCCCAACCCGTCTAAAAAAAAAGATGATGATTATATATCTTTTGCATTCACATGTAATTGACAATCAAGAAGATCCTTATCTCATATTGAAGATACTGTTAACGCATATACTACTTGGCTTTATCCTGTACCCAATCTATTTACTTGTACACCCATCCTTGCCTATATTAAGGCAGTTGTATCCTCATTTTAGGTAATACGAAATATTCATTTCTTTCTTTCTATTATGCGCTATGTTCTCTTCCTTCTTCCTGTTCAGTCTTTCATGGTATCAAGAGCCATCTATGGGGGATCAAGAATCATCCTCTTCTCTCCCTCCCACCTCCACCAATCTCTCCGGCACCAACATTGTCGAACCAACCATCCCAGCTCCACTCAAATTTCTTATCTCAAACATCAAAAACCTTCTACCTCACCCTCTTACAACCGATAAATATGCAATTTGGAGGATTCAAATTCTTCAACAATTCACGGCTACCGGCTACATCGAGCATCTCAACGGCACAACCCAGCCACCGCAAGAAACCACATCTCCGGCTTACGGTTCTTGGATGCTCATTGACAGCACGTTGATCTCAGCACTATTTTCAACGATCTCGCCCTCTATACTGTCGTATGTCATTACGGCGTCCACCGCAAAATATGTCTGGACAACGCTCAAACGTCGTCTTCAGCCCGCCATCCGCTCGAGAGTCATCCAACTCAAGAACGAGCTCCACCACATACAAATGAAGAATTCAACAATGCAGCAATATCTCACTCAAGTAAAGACTATAATCGACAACATTGCCGCCTCAGGATCCCAAGTTGATCCAGAGGACATAATCCTCTACATACTCAATGGCTTACCATCGGCTTACAACTCTTTTAAAACGTACATTCGCAACTCATCTCTTCTGGCAGACCTCGACTCTCTTTACTCGCTGCTCTGCAGCGAAGAGATATATATAAACCAAGAACTTCTCAAAGATTCATCTACTGATCACTCGGTACTATACGCTGCCTCCTACAACAAGACGAGAGGCCGGACGCAACATCGCCCATCCAAGAACACCAAGAATCAAATCTACACACAAAATCAACCGGTTCCACAAGCTTCTCCCGCAACTAGTACCGAGACCGCTCATACAACCTGCCAAATCTGCGGAAAGATCGGTCATCTAGCCATTAACTGCTGGCATCGATGCAATTTTAAGTATGCTCCCACAACCACTCCTCCTCCGCGAGCTATGCTAGCTCAAACCATCGGACCAAATATTCAGGACTGGGTTCTTGACACGGGAGCATCCACGCATCTAACGTCGGACACCAACAACATTCAACAACCACATGCCTACCGTGGTACTGACACTGTCTCGGTAGCGAACGGATCATCCATACCCATTCACAACTTCGGGCAAGGACTACTCTCGCTACCAGACACGACCCGTAAGCTACGCCTATGCAATTTACTTCACGTTCCATCTCTTACTCATAACCTACTCTATGTTTCAAAATTAACGGCTGACAATTCAATTTCTATCACATTTGACGCTAATGGTTTTGAAATGAAGGATTCTCAGGATCATCGCCTCCTTCTACGTGGTCGTCTTCATAAAGGATTATATCATATCACCATAGCCCCAGCTGGACATCTCGCCGCTCTCCACACCACCGTGTCTACCTCTCATCTCTGGCATGAAAGGTTCGGACACCCCAACAATCGGATTCTTGCGACCTTGGCTCACAATATTCTGATCTCGCATTTTACTCAAAAGAATTTTTCTTGTAATTCATGCCATGTAGCAAAGAGCCATAAGCTCAGTTTTAATAAAAGAACCTAGGTTTCTAAATTTCCATTTGAATTATTGCACACATATGTATGGGGTCCGGCCCCAACTAATTCAACTACAGGGTTCCGATATTATGTCGTCTTTATAGACAATTTCACAAGATTCACATGGATTTACTTTATGCATTCTAAACAAGAAACTTTCTCTAAATTTAAATTACTGTGCAGTCTACTCAAAACACAATTCGTCCAAGTACCAAAACAACTTCAATCTGACAGCGGAGGCGAATACATAAGCACAGCCTTCAAAACATACCTTCAAGAACAAGGAATCCAACAACGTCTTACCTGCCCGCACACTCCGGAACAGAATGGAGTAGCTGAACGCAAGCATCGTCACATACTGGAGCTAACCAGAACTCTATTCCACTCATCCAACGTACCAACCCAGTTCTGGCCAGAAGTCGTCTCAACTGCAACTTACCTTATCAATCGTCTACCTTCGACATCTATGAGTTTTCAATCTCCCTACCAATGTCTTCACCAAAAAGAACCCAGCTACGATCATCTTCGTGTCTTCGGATGCTTATGCTACCCGTGGTCTCAACCTTACAGTGCAGATAAATTCTCACCCCGCTCTCATGACAGTGTATTTCTCGGTTACTCTCCCACGCACAAAGGTTATAAATGTTACAATCCGGTCACTCACAAGATGAACATATCGCGTCATGTGGTATTCCAAGAAACGATCTTCCCTTACCACCAGATCAATCAAAATAAACAGATCAGTTCTCCACTCACGGCGCCTCAAACCAGTCCACTTCTACTGGTACCCACATCAACCATAACACACCAACCTAAGCATGTCCAACTGCCTCAGAGATCTCAATCCCCTGCCGCTCAGCTCAATCATCCCGCATCACCAATCAACAACGATACTACATCCAACAACACAACCGACACCTCCGCTCCGAAAAATGGCACCATTCGTCCCACTCACCATATGCAGACTCGCTCCAAATCCGGGATAATCAAACCAAATCCGCTTTATTCTCTCCTAAGCAAAATCATTCCAAATAATACACCCACCACTTACAAACAGGCCTGCACAGAGAAACATTGGCAATCAGCAATGGAAGCTGAGTTCAAAGCTCTTCAACATCAAAAGACTTGGGTCCTAGTTCCAGCACCTACCAACAAACACATTCTAGGATGCAAGTGGACCTTTAAAACCAAGACTCTACCCAATGGTCAGATCGAATGCTATAAGGCTCATCTCGTCGCCCTAGGCTACGAGCAACGGTACGGTGAAAGCTACATTGAGACATTCAGTCCGATGGCAAAGATGCCAACTATCTGTATTCTCTTAACATTGGCCATCACGCGGAAATGGCCGGTTCTTCAACTCGACGTTTCCAACGCATTCCTCCATGGTGATCTACCTGACGACATCTATATGCTCCAACCATAGGGGTTTGTTGATCCAAACAATCCTAATGCCGTCTGCAAACTACTCAAATCTCTCTACGGACTCAAACAATCTCCCAGACAGTGGTTTCAAAAACTCACGAACTTCTTACGGGAAAAGGATTTTGTTTCAGTCAATCTGACCCATCCTTACTTCTTTTTACTAAAGCTCATATTCAGATCTACTTATTAATATATGTCGATGATATTTTGATCACAGAAACGATCAAACAGCCATTCAAGATCTGCTACGCGTCCTACACTCTAATTTCGCCCTCAAACAACTAGGAGAAATCTCACTCTTCCTCGGCATTCAAATTCAGAAAAACGACAACGGCTACCTCCTGTCCCAGACACATTACGCCTGCAAAATTCTACAAGAAGCTGGATTCGCGGACTGCAAGGCAGCCCCGACACCGATCACGCCAAACCCAAAACAAATCCCACAAAGTCATACACCCTTTTCTAACCCCTCCCTTTATCGTCGCATTGCAGGTTCTCTACAATACCTCTCCCTCACAAGGCCGGACATCGCCTACGCGGCGAATCTAGCATGTCAGCACATGTCAAATCCTACTACTCAAGACTACAAGAACCTCACTCGACTGCTCCGCTACATCAAAGGCACAATCACTCTCGGACTACCAATCACCGTCGGCAACCTTCAACTAAGCACATATACAGACGCAGACTGGGCTTCTGACAGCACCGACTGGAAGTCTATCTCAGGCCATTGCACCTTCTTAGGACCCAATCTCATCTCCTGGTCCGTAAAGAAACAGGTCACGGTGGACAAATCCTCGACGGAATCTGAATACCGAGCTCTTTCAGCGGCCTCCTCGGAAGTCCTCTGGCTACGTCGACTAACCGCCGAACTTCAGCTTGAACAATCCTCACCGACACCGATCTACTGTGACAACATATCGGCGATCGCTATAGCAAAGAATCCGGTCTTTCACGCATGAACAAAGCACATAGAGATTGATTATCAGTTCATAAGACAGCACATTGCTATACAAAACATTGTAATCCATCACATACCCTCCACCGAACAAGTAGCAGACATATTTACGAAGGCATTTTCGTCTTCTCGCTTTAACACTCTACGCCCAAACTAACCATTCGCAACACGATCGAATGATTAGTTTGCGGGAGGATGTTAACGCATATACTACTTGGCTTTATCCTGTACCCAATCTATTTACTTGTACACCCAATCTATATTAAGGCAGCTGTATCCTCATTTTAGATAATACGAAATATTCATTTTTTTTCTTTCTATTCTGCGCTCTATTCTGCGCTCTGTTCTCTTCCTTCTTCCTGTTCAGTCTTTCAGATACTAAATCTAAATTCACTATCATCTCTATGACTCTTGAAGTCTGATCATGTGGAGGCAACAAGAGAGATTATGCTGATACCATTACCTCCTACAAATTCCAATGCCTTGAATAATTTTTTGACCTCCCATATCTTAGTATTCTAATCGGTTTCCTGAACATCAACCATTTTAGTGTAGGTCTGAAAAAAAAAAAAAATACAAGCCTTTGATATGAAACCTGGTTTAGTATCACAGCAACATAAAACAATGGATGCACTGAAAGACAAGTCAAATATGCAAGTTGATTTGTCCCATATAAAGATTACAACACTGCAGAAATCAAAAGATCAATCGAAAAATTGAAAAACTCATATACTTGTGTGCTGCTTTTTTAAAGCAAGAATAAAAAAAAAAGGATAATAAACGTTGAAACCCAAATCTGAGTATTGTTTGTCTAAGGTTTTGTTTGCGATGACTTTCTTACTGCTTTCTAAAATAATTTTTCAGTACAAAATTTTTTTAAACTAAAATTTTTTGTACTAAAAAATTATTTTAGAAAGCAATAAAAAGCTTTGTTTGAGATGATTTTTTTAGTGCTTCTTAAATATACTTTTTAGTATAAATTTTTTTTGAATTCTAAATTTCTATGCTAAAAAGTTGCTTTAGAGAACAGTAAAAAAGATGTATCATATAAAATCTAAGTGAAATTTTAGTTCTATGTTATAACGAAACTTTCTTACATTTCTGAAAGAAATACCTCAGTATTCTCATTCATTTCTTATTTCAAATAGAGAAATGGTAAAACAAGAAGAAAAGTTTGCAGAATTTCTGACTGAAAGTATGTCAATTCAATGTTTCCCTTACAATTGTGTAGAAGGTTGAAGTAAAAACTTCTAGGCCTTGTGATAGACTGACAATCTTGACATAAGTTTTTGAGGAAAAAACTTATGTAAAAATATCTTGGCATAATTTACGTTAGGATGAGCTTAAGAGTTATTATATTAGTTCTAAAATTAGTGTTTACATATTATTATAAATTATACAAATTTTAACATTAATCTAAGATTTCTTAAAATCATTCTTATTAATTTTGTGTGTAATATATTTATGTCGATCAATTGGATTATAATATTAATTTAGTCCTCAATTCCGTCGGTCAACCTCATCTGGCGCCTTGTCCCGTAATTTTTTTTATTTATAGTAGGGGCGTCAAAATCTGACCCGACCCGAAAAATTTCGGGTTCGGGTCAACCCGTTTGCAATACGGGTTAGGTTTAGGTTCAAGTTTCTATCCCGTTGGTAAAATCTGGTTGGGTTAACCCGAAAACCCAAAATCAACCTGATTGACTCGGGAACATGGCTTCCGTGTGCGTGCCTTTGTCTGGTCCCGTCGTCCCTGGAAGTCCACCAGCTCGTCTCGTCAAGTGTCGCATCAACGGTCAGCACTTAAGGCCTCAGGCATCACTACTTCAGCTGTCAGCACCCGTGGTTCCCGAAATTCGCACTCGCAAGCCATCAGACTGCCGCAGGCCCGTAGCCATTCGCTTGCCTCGTCTCTCGCAGTTTTGCTATGGACCTGAGGTGATTTTCAATCCGACACAAATGAAGAACGTCATTGTCGGCGAAGACAACGACTCGACATCGAAGCCTCGATCTCAAAGCAGGTGAAGAGGGAATCAAGGAAATTAAGTCGGGTTTCCAGGTCGGGTAGGGTCAACCCGATAACCCGAAGGATCAGGTTCGGGTCCAAAGTATTGACTTCTTATCACTGGCCTTGATCCTGACCCCAAAGTTATCCCTGATGGCAACTGATCGCAAAGCATTCTTGAAACGTAATGCATCAAGGAATAATGTGCCAACTGCTATATCTTTAGAACATAGAATTGGAGCATTCAGAACATCGTTATAAGAACATTCAACCATATTTTCAGAACTCACAAACTCCATAAGATAAGAGTTTGAATCATGTTCTTCCACTTCTTGTACTGTAATGACAATCTCAGCACGCATATTATCTTTCGATAATTTTACAAAGTTAGCCTCCTCAACTTCAGAATTCATTTCTTTGTATTCTTTTGGTGATGTACCATATATGTAATAAGACAAATTATATGGATGACCCTTAAGCCATGGACATATTCTACAAATCTCTTCTCTAAGTGCAGAAACAGTTAGTTCTCCTTTCTCAACTTTCACAGTCCTTTGTTTGCCACCATCATACCTCTTTCTGTGTTGGACATTGGTTTTAACCCAAATCCCTCCAAACTTAAATACAACGGCAATGTACTCTTTCTGCACTCCGCCCAAATTATTTTCAATATTGTCACCATAAGCCTGCAGTTTCAATATTTTAAAAGTTATTTAAAAATTATAAAACCGTTTAACTTAAATCATTCACCACTTACGAAATTGGTCGTGTTGGAACACATCATTAATTGCTTTCACTAAAATCACACATTTCTTGAACTTTCTGTTTCAAACAATTTTAAGCTGCAGATTAGTATAATATTTAAATAAGACATCATAATCACAACATAATCATTTAAGCCTATTCTTTGTCAACAAAGGCAGACAAAAATTCATGTAAAATTCCTTAAGACAAAAATTCTCAAAATTTTTCTTCACTGTTTGGTTCAAATGTATCCTAAGAAAAAACTTCTCAAGCAAAATATGCACGAAGACAAACACCTGTGAATATTAGCACGAAGATGAAACACCTGTGTCGCGAGAATAACAACGATTTATAAGCAAAATCAAGCACGAAGACCGATCAGCGATTTATAACAGCAGAGGAACTGGATACATGAGACGGCTGAGGAAGGGAAGTCGCGAGAATCGCCATTAAATAGAGGTATTTTTGCGGGAAGGAAGACGCGCCAGCACTATGCGGGAAGAAGAAAAAAATTCGGCGGGAAGAAGACTCCGTGAGCGTGCGTGGAGACGGAGTGGTAGAAATGATGTATAATAGGGTTTTGAGTGGTATTAGTGTAATATTAATAAATGAGGTGTTAGATATGTAAAATGACAGGTATATAGTGGTATGTATGTAAATTTCCCAAAAAAATATGAAGAAAGATTTTGTTTCTACTATCAATTTCTTGAAAGTGCCTCTAAAGCTTTTACTTTGCGAGTGTATACATAAGTCAATGAAATTTATTTCCATCCATTACTCACCATTATAGCTTGTCTCCACTCCAGCAAACAATCTTAATATATGTTGAATTTTAGGTGGAGCAGAGGATGGTAGCTCAAACGAAGACCTGGAGGATTTCGGCAACCACAGTGAGCAAGGATTGCTCGGCTAGTTGCAGGTGCAGGAGACTCCTGCGTCTGAGGCTTCTTGAGAAGTTGTTGTTGGGGATTTTGACTGGTGAGAAAAGGTAAGAGGCCTCAATCAGCTGCTGTGGATGGAGAGCACTATGAGGGAGTAGCGGAAGGAGAAAGTGACGGGCTTTGAGCAGATCTGGATGGAGATTGAAGGGATTTACAACTTGGAGACAGGCTTCGGCTTGTGGGTTTGGGATCGTGAAGCAAGAAGGTGGGGTTGGAAGTTAGCTTGATTTGGAGTGGGGTCTATAGATGGATGGGTAGGAGAAGAGATTGAGGGAAACGAACTCCGAAAAGCTTAGGGTGGAAGAAGTTTTGTTTAGGAACCACAAAATTACTTTGATTTCTTCCTTGATATCAAAGGAAAAATATAACGTGCTCAACAGTTTATAATTATTGAGAGAACATCTAAATTTTTCTTTGCATATAAGATTTGTTATCTTATAAAAATACATGAAAGAGTGAGAGAAATAAAAATATTATATCATATAATTTCAAAAAATTTTATAACTGCTTTTATAAATATACTAGTTATAATGACAAAAAAATATTACAAATACACTGTTTTTACTTTACTTTGAATATATCTAACCAAACAAGAGAAACAGTTCTCTTGTGTTTACTTTGCACACAGCCAAACAACTTCAAAGTATTTAGAATGCACTATATTTACTTTACACTGTATTTACTTTATACTGCGTTTACTTTGCAGGCAACCAAACAGCCCCTTAAGTAATAATAAATAACGTGAGAAAAATAACCGGCCGATTCCCCATTGAATATTAAAACAATCTAACTTTACCATCTAATAATAAAAAAATTAAACATAAGCAAATTGTATGAAAATATAAAACATTAAAATAATAATAATAATAATAATGAAATGATCAAACATTTATTTATTCGCTATCGGCCTAGTTATAGTCGAAGTTGTTGCGGGCTAGAATATACGCGGCGATAGGGTTATAATTCTACGTCTTAGCGTTGCACGGATATCCAGCTCACACACAAAGAACATAATATTTTTTACGTGGAAAACCCGAAAAGGAAAAAAATCATGGGGTCTAGCCCATTTGAAAATGATTCCACTAAAATTTGAGAAAAGTACAATGGTCTGACTTGTCCTTGAAGACTACTAGATTACAAATATCAACTGAGAGTTTTGCAAAAGTCCAACGTCACTCCACTGTCAGATGGTGGTCCGGCGGCACTCCTGTGTCAGGCGGTACTTCAGCTTCGGATGGCACTTTGATGTCCCTTGGTGGTCTGTCGGTGGTGCGGCAGAACTGCGGCAGTGGTGCGGCAGCACTCCGGCGTCCCTTGGTGGTCCTGCAGTGGTGCGGTAGCACTCTGGCGATGGTGCTGCAGCACTCCGGCGTCCCTTGGTGGTCCGACGGTGGTGCGGCTGCACTCCGGCGGTGGTGTGACAGCACTTCGGCGGTGGTCGAGGAGGAGCTAGGCGGCTGGAGCTTTATTCCTTCTCTTCCTTATTCTCTCTTAGCCTTCTTCCCCCTTTTTCATGAGGAAATGGGGTTCTATTTATAGAATTCTTGAGTGGCATGGTTTGAAAATAAGTGGAAGATCAAGGGTAAATTCGGAGTGGTTCGAATGGACGGCCGATCTTGATTCCTACAATCATGCACCGTTCAATGGATATTTGACTGTCTTAATGATATCAGAATTTGATGATCTTGGGCTCATTGGATTCGTCTCGTCGAGCCACTCGATTCGACTATAAGCATGTTATGATTGAAGATCATTTGGTAACCCAAATTACGGTTCGATCCTTCCAAAAATGCTTCGAGTCATTGATTTGGACTCGTTTGGGCTCAGATTGAGTCGATTTTGGTGTCGTTGGGTTTGTGTTTCTGATACGCTCAGTTTGACTGTAAGTTTGCTGAAATCAAAATTCAGATGGTCTCCGATCTAATTTTTGAAGTTTCCAACTTGATTTTGCATCAAGATTCGTGCTCGATCAAGGTAATTTTTTGATGATGTATCAGATGCCCCCTTATTTTCGGGCGTCGAAGCTTACAGAGTCCAAAAATATTTATTTGTATCTTTCTTAGCTGCTTATGACTGGTAATTTCTTATAATGCGTATAAAAATTACAAAACTATTTTTAATAATCCGTCTTATATAGATTATATAGGTTCGGACCTAGCTATATCTTCAAAGAAGTTAATTATGAACGTTACATGTTTTTAGAAGTAGAATGCATATGATAATATACTACACATATCGCTTTGTAAGAAAACGTAACTCTTATCATCTAATATAAGAATATAGATAGATTATCTTATATTGATATATTATATACATATATCACAATAATTATAATCTCTGTTATAATTATAATTTTAAGAAGTTATTAATTAATATTAAACTATTGAAGTTATAACGTTATAACTGTATAGTTAATTAATGTTAAACTTAGGCCTTTTGGCCTTCTGCTTTTGAATGAGGCGGCTGTTAACGCCTCAAAGCCCTCCCTTTTTTTAATAAAATTAATTAATGCTAAACATTATTAATATTTTGTATATATCAATTAATGTTCTGCCTTTAAGTTATAATAATTTCGCCTCTTTTGAGCTATTAGGAAATATTTAATATGCATTCAATTATTATTATTTTTTATAATGAAAAATTTTTGGAAAATTTTTTATTAATATTTTGTATATATCAATTAATGTTCTGCCTTTAAGTTATAATAATTCCGCCTCTTTTGAGCTATTAGGAAATATTTAATATGCATTCAATTATTATTATTTTTTATAATGAAAATTTATGTAAAATTTTTCATCTTTCTCCTCATGCAACTATAAATACCCCCTTTGGGGTATGAAAATTTGCACCTCCCCCTCTCTTCTCTTCTTTCTCAAGCTGATGTCTTCCCCTAGCTCTGTTCAGATGGGTATCCCCTGTTCAGTCCTAGGGCTCCTCACTAAGTAAGAATTTTTCTCCTCTTTCTTCTCATCTTTCTCAAGATGAGTCCTTCGTCTAGCTCTGTTCAGATGGGTATCCCCTGTTCAGTCCTAGGGCCCCTCATTGAGTAAAAATTTTCTCCACTTTCTATATAGAGGTCATGATCACCATCCTTCAAGAGATCTAATGACCAAAGGAGATTCACGTCCGTTACTGACGATCGAGGTTGGAAAGATTGTAGTATGTGGGTAGGCCATTGTCAGGAGGGAGGTCGAAAGTCCAGTGACGAGCGAAAGTAGGGCGTTGGGTATAAAATCTGATGAATGTCCAGCAACGAGTAAAAGTCTGACGATGGGCGAAAGTTGGGTGCAAGACCAGCATCACATAGAGGCCGGGCAGAAGGCCGACATCACTTGGAGGTCGGGCAGAAGACCGATGTCACTTGAAAGTTGGGTAGAAGACTGACATCACTTGGAGGTTGGGCAGATGACTGACGTCACTTAGAGGCCGGGTAGAAGGTCAACATCACTCAAAAGTAGGGTGCAATACCGACGTCACATGGAGGCCGGGAAAAAGGCCGACATCACTTGGGAGAAGATCGGCGTCACTTAGAGGTCGAGCAGAAGGCCGATGTCACTCCAAAGTCGGGTGCAAGACTAGCGTCACATGGAGGCCGAGAAGAAGGACGATGTCACTCCAAAGTCAAATACAAGACCGGCGTCACACGGAGGCCGGGCAGAAGGCCGACATCAATTGGAGGCCAGGTAGAAGGCTAATGATACTCGGAAGTCGAGTGCAAGACCGACATCACATTGAGGTCGGGCAGAAGGCCGACATCACTTGGAGGCTGGGTAGAAGGCCGACATCACTTAGAGATCGGGCAAAAGACCGGCGACACTTGGTGGCCAGGTAGAAAGTCGATAAAAAAAAAATTGGTGGCGGGCAGTAGAGCAAAGAATTCGTCAAAGATATATAACCCATCCGAGGTTGTATGTCAGAGCCCTGCTCGATGACGGTAACCTGTGTGGAAGAGGTCGAGAGAATCCACCAATGATGTAAGACCTATCCGAGGTTGTATGTCAGAGCCCTGCTCGATGGCATTAACATGTGTGGAAGAGGTTGAGAGAATCCACCAAGGATTTAAGACATATCCGAGGTTGTATGTCAGAGCCCTGCTCGATGACGTTAACCTGTGTGGAAGAGGTCGAGAGAATCCACCAAGGATGTAAGACCTATCCGAGGTGTTATGTCAAAGCCCTACTCGATGACGTTAACATGTGTGGAAGAGGTCGAGAGAATCCACCAAGGATGTAAGACCTATCCGAGGTTGTATGCCAGAGACCTGCTCGATGACGTTAACCTGTGTGGAAGAGGTCGAGAGAATCCCCCTGGGATCTATTTTGCCTTGATTGGGAGGGGGCGAACACCGCGTGTATCCCGAATCAAAGATAGAGAATGATCTATCTTTAAACTGTTACCGCCTTTTTGAGTTCGAGATAAAGACCTTGTATAAGGAGTAGAAGTCTAACCATGGATTATATGAAGCTTGTAATTTAATGGAAGCATCGTTGCATTTGCTAGAAGCTTTATGATCACAAGATATCGCCTTGGATATTAGAAGAGTTGGAGGAATCTTCTTAATCACGACTGTAGTCAAGGTTGCCCCCCAGTCCATATTTAATTCCCATGAAATGATGCAGCAAGGATGTTAACACGAATGACCTTTTGGAGTTGGAGAAAAAGTTGCCCCCCAGTCGGGAACCATATTCCCACAGACGACGCCAAACTGTTGCGGGCTAGAATATACTCGGCGATAGAGTTATAATTCTACGTCTTACCGTTGCACGGATATCCAGCTCACACATAAATAACACAATATTTTTTAGGTGGAAAACCCGGGAAAGGGGAAAAACCACGGGGCCTGGCCCAGTTGAAAATGATTCTACTAGAATTTGAGAAAATTACAATGGTCTGACTCGTCCTTGAAGACAACTAGATTACAAGTATGAACTAAGAGTTTTGAGTCCAATGTCACTCCATTGTCAGGTGGCGATCGGCGGTGGTGCGGCAAGACTACGGCGGTGGTGCGACAGCACTCCGACGGTGGTCGAGGAGGAGCTAGGCGGCTAGAGCTTTCTTCCTTCTCTTCCTTCTTCTCTCTTGCCGTCTTCTCTCTTGCCTTCTTCTCTCTTGCCTTCTTCCCTCCACTCATGAGGAAATGGGTCTCTATTTATAGAATTCTTGAGTGGCGTGGCTTGAAAATAAGTGGAAGATCAAGGGTAAAATTGGAGTGGTTTGAATGGACGGCCGATCTTGATTCTTGCGATCATGCACCGTTCAATAGATATTTGATTGTCTTAATGATATCCGAATTTGATGATCTTGGGCTCGTTGGATTCGTCTCGTCGAGCCGCTTGATTCGACTATAAGCATGTTATGGTTGAAGATCATTTGGTAACCCAAATTGTGGTTCGATCCTTCCAAAAATGCTTCGAGTCTTTGATTTGGACTCATTTGGGCTCAGATTGAGTCGATTTTGGTGTCGTTGGGTTTGTGTTTCTGAGACGCTCAGTTTGACTGTAAGTTTGCTGAAATCGGAATTCATATGGTCTCCGATCTAATTTTTGAATTTCCAACTTGATTTTGCCTCAAGATTCGTGCTCGATCAAGGTAATTTTTTGATGATGTATCAATAATATATTAATTTAGACCTCAATTCCGTCGGTCAACCTCATTAGGGGCCTTGTCCCAGGAATTTTTTTTCTTCAGAGTAGGGGTGTCAAATTTTGACGTAACCCGAAATCCAGACCCGACCGAAAAAATTCCTGGTTCGGGTCAACCCGTTTGCAATACGGGTTAGGTTCGGGTTCATGTTTCTGACTTGTTTGCAAAATCAAATCGGGTTCAGGTTAACTCGAAAACCCAAAATTGACCTGATTGACCCGGGAACATGGCTTCCGTGTGCGTGACTTTGTCTGGTCCCGTCGTCCCCGGCAGTCCACCAGCTCGTCTCGTCAAATGTCGCATCAACGGTCAGCACTTAAGGCCTCAGGCATCACTACGTCAGCACCCGTTGTTCCCGCTTACCTGAGGTGATTTTCGATCCGACACAAATGAAGAATGTCGTTGTCGATGAAGACGACGACTCGACATCGAAGCCTCGATCTCAAAGCAGGTGAAGAGGGATCCAGGAAAGTCAGGTTTTCGGGTCGGGTCGAGTCAACCCAATAACCCGACGGGTCGGGTTCGGGTCTAAAGTTTTGACACGTTTACGAAACCGAGTCGGGTTAGGGTCGACCCGTTTAAACCCGAGTTAACCCGGGTTCGACCCGAACCCGACCCGTGGACCCATTTTGACACCCTTAGTTTACAGCTGTACAACATTACGACACTGTACACAGCACTGCTGTTTTGTACACTACAACATCCTTGTTGTAACACAACGACGCTGTAATCTCAACTTGAAGACAAAGTGGAACGTTGTGTCGCTCAAGGGTCATGAGCTCTGCGACGCTGTGAGTCAGATTAAGTTAGAGAGCGGAGCACTATGAGTCGGGCTGGACAATTTTCTTTCTCAAATTTTCATGTGTAATTTGAAGGGTTGCATCCTTTTATGTTGTAGTATTATATCTCTTTGTTAGTTCTGAGATAGGGCGGTGTGAGTGAAGTAAGACAAGGATAGAGTGAGAGAAAGATATTTATACAATTTCTTCTAATATTTTAAATAAATTTTTTGATGTAGTATAGCTCCATAATTTTTTTTTTATGATTTTAAAAATTTTCGTGCTAAACCTTTTGTTCATTTCCTCTGATTTCTTTTCATTAAGTTGTTTAGATCCCAACAATTCCAACATAAATTATATCAGAAAATTAATTTTTTTGCCATTTTTCGATCTTCCTTTTGATAATGTGGCAGCTTTCTTGCAAACACAGATCATAAAAGTATAAAACAATTATTAAAATAATGGGCCTATCAGAACAAATGGGCCGTTAAAAGGTTTAATGATGAATCGTAGCCAGCACCACTTCCATAGGAAATTGGGTCATGAGAAGATTCATCCTTCTATATGAACAGCCAAGATGAAGAACCTGAGAAATAACTAGTGTCAAAATGGGTTTTTGATCCAAACTGAAATTAACCCGCATTTAATACGTTCGACCCAAATCCGACCATTTATCTAAACATGTTAACATCTCAAACCTAAACCCAACCCACCACCAACCTGACTAGCCTGCTGATATGAAACGAAAGCAGTGAACTTCGCCTCCTTCAATGCCGACAATTCACGGGAGCTCGCTTGTTGCGATGGCAAGTGTTTTTCTCCCATTTTGCTTTCTTCTTTTGCCAAATCCTGTAATTTAATCGATGGAAGGTTGGAAGTAGCGTTTGACATTTCATGACACACACTTCGCCGCCCAACTTAAGTAAATCTATCGTTGTGAACTTTGCCTCCTTCAATCAACGATGATGGGAGCTCGTTCGTTCGATGCGACAACAAAAAGCTTTCTTCCATTTCGCGCGCTTCCTCCGCCAAATCTAGTAAATATGCTCGATCTGGGTCAAAACTAGGTTAATTATGGGTTGGCAGGTTGAGCCGAACCAAGCCTGTTATTAATCGAGTTATTGAATCAAATTAAATAATTCTTTTTTTGCTCAAATTAAATAAGTCTTTATTTGACTTTTAATCCAAAAAGGATATTAAACTAAGAAAAAAATTAATTCAAAATATTCTGAACTAAATTTTATTAGGATGATCATAAAAACTTTAACATGTGATTATTTCTTCAATCACATTTTTTCTATTAGTTATATATAAATATCATAATATATATTTTGCTATTTATCATACATTTAGTAATAAATATCTTAGTTATTTGAAATTTACCAACAAATTATTAAAAATTTAATAAGAGTATCTTGACTTTAAATATTATTTTTTTAATGTAATTGCTACATATGAGAATATATCCAACCAATAACATGATTTTTTATCTGCTTCTCCTAGCAATATCATGCTCATAAAGGCTAACACTTTTTTTTTTTTCTAACACTTCGTTCCTCAATTGGTACTCAAATAAAATTAGGAGTTATGCCAGTCTCACAACTGTTATGTGTGGAATTCGATCCTATTTATTAATAAGATTGTTTTGTTGTCTCGAAACTCAATTTTTTTGTGCTTGCTAGGAGGTGCTGGTGGTTTATCCCTGCTTCAGGGAAATGCATACCCGACCCGCCGACCGGCTCAGTGCTAATGATAGAGAGCAGAGCGTTGTAGCGGTATATATATACAATGTTGTAGTGGATCAAGATAGAGGTTCAAGCCCCACAATGCTCCAAACTGGGGCCGTTGTGTTGCGAGATGAAGTTGATGGTTTTCTTTCTCATTTTTTTGAAGGGTTGCATCCCTTGGGGTTATTTATTTGACTTTCTCTTGTATTTTGATTATGTTAGATATTGAGAACAGTGTATATGAGAAGAGAAGTAAGGAGAGAGCAAGATATAAGAGAGATCTGTACTTATTTCTCATTATTTTCATAGTGGATTTGTTGGTGTGGTGTGACTTTGTGATTTTTTTTCCAATTCTGGGTTTTATACGATAAATCCTAGTAACCTTAATTTTTCCACCACTTTTACTTTTTTTTTCTTGTCTCGTCATTGTGATGTTTACTCTTCTTTCCCCAACAACTTGTTTACCTATTAATATTAGAGATATATGATTTGGATTAGAATTTATTTTTAATCATTTAATCAATTAATCATAATCATTTAATTAACTATGTTGCGTCCCAAAATATTCACAGCGGTAGAGAAATATAAAGTTTAACGTCTTAGCGTTATACGAAGATCCAGCACGCGCACAGATAAAAAAAACAGAGTGTAGCGTTTATAAGAGACACAAAAGTTTTTACGTGGAAACCCCTAAAAAGGGGGAAAAATCATGGGGCTTGGCCCAGTTTGAATGAATCCACCAGTATTTGCAATTGATTACAAATGAGACCCTTCTTAGGGTGAGGGCCTTGGTTTGATGTTACGTATGTATGTCATATAGAGCGCATTACATGATGAGAGTTACAACCATAGACATGTTTGTTTGGTTGGAAGGACCATAATTAGCACGAGATAGGGGCCAAAAGACTGTAATTGGCAGGAGACCGGAGTCAGAAAGACCATTGCTGGTGATGGAGGTTGGAAGGGACCATAATCGGCAGGAGACAGGGGTTTGAAAGACCATAGTAGGCAAGAGACCAGGGTCAGAAAGACCATTGTCTATTGATGGAGGTCGGAAGGACCATAGTATGCGAAGGAGGTCGGAAGGATCGTAGTCGGTAGGAGACAGAGATCCGAAAGATCGTAGTTGGCAGGAGACCGGGGTCAGAAAGACCGTTATCCATTGATGGAGGTCAAAAGGACCATAGTCGGTAGGAGATAGAGGTCTGAAAGACCGTAGTTGGCAGGAGACCTGTGTCAGAAAGACCGTAGTTGGCAGAAGACCTGGGTCAGAAAGACCATAGTTGGCAGGAGACAGGGGTCAGAAAGATCGTTGTTTGATGATGTAGGTTGGAAGGACCGTAGTAGGCAACGGAGGTCAAAATGACCGTAGTCGGCAGGAGACATGGATCTGAAAGACCGTTATAGTAGGGTGGTACTCTGATATAACTCTGGGCATCATGTGGTGGCCTGATAGAAATTTGGGCCTCAAGTGGTGGTTTGGCAGAAGCTCGGGCCTCAGGTGGTGATTCGACAGAAGTTCGGGGCTTTAAGTGGTGGTCCGGTGGAGCAACAACGTGGTCTGGCGGAGCTTAGGGTCTCAAGTGGTGGTCTGGCGGAGTAACGATGTCAGGCGGTGGTCCGATGGAGGTAAGGGCCTCCAGTGGTGGTTCAGCGGAGGTGAGGGTCTCAAGTGGTGGTCCGGCAGAGCTCAGGGTCTCAAGTGGTGATCCGGCGGAGCAACAACACTAAGTGGTGGTTTGGCGGAGGTGAGGACCTCAAGTGGTGGTCCGACGAAGCAACGACGTCAAGCTGTGGTTCGGCGGAGCTCAGGCCCTTAAGTGTTGGTTCGGTGGAACTCCGGCGTCAAGCGATGGCTCGGAGGAGGAGAAGGCCTCAAGTGATGGTCCGGCAGAAGTCCGGTGGTGGTCGAGGAGGAGCTTCTTCATTCTCTTCTTTCTCTTATTCCTTCTTCTCTTCTTACTTCGGTCCCCCTTCAAGAGAAATGAGGGGTCTATTTATATATTTCTGGAGTGGCATGACCCGTAAATAGGTGAGAGATCAAGGGTAAATGGGGAGTGGTTGGATGGATGGTCAATATTGAATCCCTTAATCATGTACTGTTCATCAGACATTTGAAGATCTTAATGAAGTCGGAATTTGGCGATCTTGGGCTCGTTGGATTCGTCTCGTTGAGCCGCTCGATTCGACTATAAGCATGTCATGTTTAGAAACCATTTGGTAAGCCAAATTGTTGTTTGAACCTTCCAACATCGCTTCTAACCCTTGATTTGGATCCGTTTGGGCTCGAATTGGGTTGGATTTGGTGTCGTCGGGTTCCTATTTCCGAGACATTCAATTTGACTGTAAGTTTGCTGAAATCGGAGTTCAGACGGTCCCAATTTTATTTTCGGAAGTTTCCAACTTGATTTTGCATTGAGATTCGTGCGCAATCAAAATAATTTTTTGTGGACGCATTAGTAATCACATAAATTTAAATATTTTTATAAATGCTAGACAAATAAATGCACAAATTTTGAACGGTCATGTGCTTTCATCATAAATAATTTCTTATTAAACTTCCGAATAAACTCATTTACAAACTCTATCTTTTATGATTTCTCAATTAATGTTTTGACTTTCCTAAATGAGACTTAAAATGCTTGATTTTGACAGATTTGGGCTTCCTTCGAGACGTCTTTCGTATTACTTCTTAAAGCAACTATTTAATATTTATATTTAAAAATAAAATATTTACTCTAGAAAATTATTTTAAAAAAAAATAAGAAAGTCGTTCCAAACAAAACCTTGGAGTCGGTACGAATCACTTTTGATGCCGATAAATTTATTTTATCGAGACATTTAGTTCAACTATAAATTTATTAAAACTAAATTTAATTATAACTCCTGACCTTAACCAACCAAAAAAAAAAAAAGGACCAGATACAACAATAGAGAGTGATAAATGTGACAACATAATTAAAACATCGATCGCAGACTCACAGGATTGAGCGATTGGGACATCCATCAGGATCAGAACTGTAATACAGAAATGATGAACCACGCGTCAAGAAGCAACGTGAGTTATTCATGGCCCCCAACTGCCCTTTCTATTATAGATTAGATCTGCAGCAGATCTTGTAGAAAAAGGACGTTCGGCGTTATTTTTTAATTATTTTATAAACTTATTTTTTTGTATAAAAATTTTAATTAATTTTTTTTACCGTAAAATTAATTTAAAAAATAAAAGAAAACTGTCACTAATAAAACTTGGACTTGTTTATGACAGCTTTCTCATTATTTTGATTTTCATATATAACATTTATAATTTCATTTGGCTATTATATTTTTTATTTTCTTATTATTTTTCAAAAAAAAATTTATAATGAAAAGTTATATTTTATGAATGCAATAAAAATTATTTCTTTATAGTAACTTTACTATCAACATTATGAAATGATTTAGGAGTCTCAAATAGACCCTAAGTCATGTATATTAATTTATATCTATAGCTGTATATAATAAAGTAAAAATAATTTAAGAAAGTTCAAATTAAATCAATTTATAGTATTTAAAATATATTGTTAGTGTATTTTATCAAATAGGGTAGATTTCTAACACATTTTGAGCTATTTAGAATACATATTTTGAGCTTAACCGCCGCATCAATCATCATCATTGTTGGGCACCGCCATCGTCGACCATCACCATCATCGATCTTTACCACCAACCGCCACCATCACCATCATCAGCCATTGTTGCTGATTGCCACTACTGCCTGCCACCCCTATCAACCACACATTGTCTTTGGATTTTACATTATATTCATTTTACTTCAAGCTAAAAAAAAAAACTATTTCACCGCATTTATTTCACACTTATCCAAATAAATCCTGACTATTTCAAATACACTACACTGCATCCATTTTAAAATCAACCAAACAAGCCTTTGACAACAGGACAAATCGAAAGTTACATAGGAGGCTAGGAGTTAACATATAATATCCATAAAATCTTAGGAAATTAAAAAAAAAAAATCAATACCTTATTTCGTTCTTAGTTAAATATGTTTAATTAATATTTTAGTTTTGAATTTTCATTTTCAAAGTTTAAATTTTAATCAATAGTAAATTAATTAATTTAATTGGTATCAATTACCTACGTCGCCCGCCGACTATGGTCCTTCCGACCAAACGAACATGTCAACAATGACTCTTTGTATTTACATCATATAATGTACTCCATAAGATGTACATCAAGCTAAGGCCTTCTCTCAAGGAAGGGCCTCATTTGTAATCGATTGCAAATACTAGTGGATTCGTTCAAACTGGGCTAGGCCCCGTGGTTTTTCCCCCTTTTACAGGGGTTTTCCACGTAAAAATCTTGGTGTCTCATAAATGCTAGACCCTCTCTTCTTATCTGATTGCGTGCCGGATTTTCGTACAACGCTAAGACGTTAAACTAAATATTTCTCTACCGCCGCGAATACTCCAGGACGCAACAATTATAATTATTTAGTTCAACCTTTGAGTTATTTTAATTTTGCTCATCATACTTGCTTTATGCAAAAAACTAATGCTTTATTACATAGAAATTTTTTACAATCCTAAAAAATTCACACATATACATACACAAAATATGTACAAGTTGAAGGAGCAGGCTACTATATACTGAAAGTTGAATCTAAATGAATAAAGAATCAAGTAGCTTACTAGAAACTCCAAGATGATATTGTTTTAAGCTTCAAGTATTTTATCATCTTATATATTATTTACTATAAGGGAGAGTGGTGTGGAGAGGTGTACCTCTTCCCTTTTCAAGGAAAGGGGTGGCTGCTTGTTAAGTATTGAGCTTGCAATTATCATTAAGAAGATTTGGATTTAGAATAATAAGATCTCATATTGCTTTAATTCCAACTCAAAATTATCATGGACATAGTATACATATTTTTTCAATTTGATTGTGATCTCGCTCGATCTGATCTCAACAACTCAAAAAATCTTAGTCAATCATTCAGCTCGTGACAACTCATTTGTATTCTATTGAAACAAAAAAAATCAACTCTATCTTTCTACAATTTTGGATTTTCTGACAAAACTCTTAGATTTCATTTGGGATATTTTTTTCATGCTTCTTAAAGCAGCTTTTTAGTATGAATTTTTGTACTAAAAAGCTGCTTTAACAAGCAATAAAAAATCTGCCCCAAATAAAGCCTTACCTCTCTATAGTTCACGAGAAAGGGACACCTTATTACATGCCAATGAGCTAGGATGAGCTCCGTTAGCCTATTTTTGTCCCATCTCTCTATTATTTGGTTGTTGGGGTTACTCTGAAATCTACGCAGCTCTTGTTGAATTTTAAAGAACCCATCAAAGCTATTAACAATGGATAGAAAGCTTCAGTCAGCTTAAATAAAAGTGATTTGCCCATGTGAGGCTTGGACTGAAAATAACCTCCTCTTGAGTACAGGTTCATTGAATCATGTTATCTGTCATAGCTAATTAATAATGTGCATCTCCAAGGATTTGATGCTACAGGTGGTCCAAGACTGCTATGGGAAGTCTAAATTCTAACAAATAAAGATCAAAAGATATACTTCAAATTCAGGTTTCGTTTGGGACTATTTTTTATTGCTTCTTAAAATAGCTTTATAGTACAAAAATTAAAAGTTTTATACTAAAAAACTGCTTTAAAAAGCTGTAAGAAAGCTGTCTTAAACGAAACCTCAATATGATGAGAAGGTGCTTATGCAAAAGATATAATTACAGTCTGTGCATACTGGAAAAAAAAATAGAGAACACCTTTAATGCAGCGAGGCAAACTGAATTTAATCTCATTTAAGAACAATGTATCTCTTCTGTGAAAAATTTTCTTTAAGATAATTACTTTGGAGTTTAGAGTCCATATTGCTCCTAATTAATATTAAAGATTGATACGTCCTCCAAAAATTATCTTGGTCGTGCATGAATCTCGAGGCAAAATCAAATTGGAAACTTCCAAAATTAAATTGGGACCATCCGAATTCCGATTTCAGCAAACTTACAGTCGAACTGAATCTCTCGGAAATACGAACCCAACGACACTAAATTCGACTCAATCCAAGCCCAAATGAATCCAAATCAAGGATTTGAAGCTCTGGCCGAAGGTTCGAACCACAATTTGGGTTACCAAACGGTTTCCAAACATGACGTGCTTATATTTTAATCGAGCGGCTCGATGAAACAAATCCAATGAGCCCAAGATCGTCAAATTCCAACATCATTAAGACCTTCAAATGTCCGACGAAAGGTCTACAATCAAGGGATTCAATATCGGCCGTCCATCCAACCACTCCCCATTTACCCTTGATCTCTCACATATTTATGAGTCATGCCACTTCAGAAATCTATAAATAGACCCCTCATTTCTCTTGAAAGGGGGACAAAAGCAGGAAGAGAAGAATGAAGAAGAAAACTAAGATAACAAAGAAGCTCCTCCTCAACCACCGCCGGACTTCCACCGGACCACCACTTGAGGCCTTCACCTCCACCGGACCACCGCCTGACATCATTGCTCCGCCGGACCACCACTTAAGGCCCGAACTTCCACCGGACAACCACTTGAAGCCCTCACCTCCGTCGGACCACCGCCTGACGTCGTTGCTCCGCCAGACCACCACTTAAGGTCCGGACTTCTGCCGGGCCACCACTTGAGGCCCTCACCTCCACCGAACCACCTCCTAACGTCGTTAATCCACCGGACCACCACTTAAGGCCCGAATTTCTGCCGGACCACCACTTGAGGCCCTAACCTCTACCGGACCACCACCTGGCATCGTTTCTCCAATGGACCACCACTTAAGGCCTGGACTTCTGCTGGACCACCACTTGAGGCCCTCACCTCTGCCGAACCACCTCCTGACGTCATTGATCCACCATACCACCACTTAAGGCCTGAACTTCTGCCGGACCACCACTTGAAGCCCTTCCGCCGGACCACCACTTGAAGCCCTCACCTCCGCATGACGTAGTTACTTCGCCGGACCACCACTTGAGGCCCTCACCTCCGTTGGACCACAGCCTGATGTCGTTGCTCTGCTGGATCATCACTTAAGGCCTGTACTTCTATCAGACCACCACTTGAAGACCTCACCTCCGCCAGACCACCACCTGATGTCGTTGCTCCGTTGGACCACCACTGGAGGCTCTCACTTCAAACTCAGGCTTCGTTTGGGACTATTTTTTTATTGTTTCTTAAAGTAGTTTTATAGTACAAAAATTAAAAGTTTTATACTAAAAAACTGCTTTAAAAAGCTGTAAGAAAGCTGTCTTAAACGAAACCTCAATATGATGAGAAGGTGCTTATGCAAAAGATATAATTACAGTCTGTGCATACTGGAAAAAAAAAAGAGAACACCTTTAATGCAGCGAGGCAAACTGAATTTAATCTTATTTAAGAACAATATATCTCTTATGTGAAAATTTTTCTTTAAGATAATTACTTTGGGATTTAGAGTCCATATTGCTCCTAATTAATATTAAAGATTGATACGTCCTCCAAAAAATATCTTCGTGCATGAATCTCGAGGCAAAATCAAATTGGAAACTTTCAAAATTAAATTGGGACCATCCGAATTCCGATTTCAGCAAACTTACAGTCGAACTGAATCTCTCGGAAATACGAACCCAACGACACTAAATTCGACTCAATCCAAGCCCAAATGAATCCAAATCAAGGATTTGAAGCTCTGGCCGAAGGTTCGAACCACAATTTGGGTTACCAAACGGTTTCCAAACATGACGTGCTTATATTTTAATCGAGCGGCTCGATGAAACAAATCCAATGAGCCCAAGATCGTCAAATTCCAACATCATTAAGACCTTCAAATGTCCGACGAAAGGTCTACAATCAAGGGATTCAATATCGGCCGTCCATCCAACCACTCCCCATTTACCCTTGATCTCTCACATATTTATGAGTCATGCCACTTCAGAAATCTATAAATAGACCCCTCATTTCTCTTGAAAGGGGGACAAAAGCAGGAAGAGAAGAATGAAGAAGAAAACTAAGATAACAAAGAAGCTCCTCCTCAACCACCGCCGGACTTCCACCGGACCACCACTTGAGGCCTTCACCTCCACCGGACCACCGCCTGACATCATTGCTCCGCCGGACCACCACTTAAGGCCCGAACTTCCACCGGACCACCACTTGAAGCCCTCACCTCCGCCGGACCACCGCCTGACGTCGTTGCTCCGCCAAACAACCACTTAAGGTCCGGACTTCTGCCGGGCCACCACTTGAGGCCCTCACCTCTACCGGACCACCTCCTGACGTCGTTAATCCACCGGACCACCACTTAAGGCCCGAATTTCTGCCGGACCACCACTTGAGGCCCTAACCTCTACCGGACCACCACCTGACGTCGTTTCTCCAATGGACCACCACTTAAGGCCTGGACTTCTGCTGGACCACCACTTGAGGCCCTCACCTTGCCGAACCACCTCCTGACGTCATTGCTCCACCATACCACCACTTAAGGCCTGAACTTCTACCAGACCACCACTTGAAGCCCTTCTGCCGGACCACCACTTGAAGCCCTCACCTCCGCATGACGTCGTTACTTCGCAGGACCACCACTTAAGGCCCAGACTTCTGCCTGACCACCACTTGAGGCCCTCACCTCCGTTGGACCACAGCCTGATGTCGTTACTCTGCTGGATGATCACTTAAGGTCTGTACTTCTACCGGACCACCACTTGAAGACCTCACCTCCGCCAAACCACCACCTGATGTCGTTGCTCCGTTGGACCACCACTGGAGGCTCTCACCTCCTCCGAACCACCGCTTGATGTTGTTGCTCTGCCGGATCACCACTTGAGGTCCTGAGCTTCGCCGGACCACCGCCTGATGTAGTTACTTCGTCGGACCACCATCTGAGGCTCGGACTTTCTCCGGACCACCACCTGAGGCACCGAACTTCCACCGGGTCACCATCTAATGCCCGGACTTCTACTGGACCATCACCTGAGGCCCAAACTTCTGCCATACTACCACTTGAGGCCCGAACTTCTATTAGGCCACCACTTGATGCCCAGAGTTCTACCAGAGTACCGCCCTACTATAATGGTATTTCGGACCCCTATCTCTCACCGACTACAGTCCTTCTGACCTCCGCCGCCTACTATGGTCCTTCTGACATACATTGCCAGACAATGGTCTTTCTGACCCCTGTGTCCTGCCAACTACGATCCTTTCGACCTCCATCGCCTACTATGATCCTTTCGACCTACATCGCCAGACAACGGTCTTTCAGACCCCTGTCTCATGCCGACTATGATCCTTCCGACCTTTGTCGCCTACTATGGTCCTTCCGACCTACAGCGCCAGACAACGGTCTTGCTGACCCCGGTCTCCTACCAACTAAGGTCTTTCTGACTCCTATCTCTTGCCGACTATAGTCCTTCCGACCTCCGTCGCCTACTATGGTCCTTCTAACTTACATCGCCAAACAACGATCTTTTTAACCCCGGTCTCCTGCCAACTACGATCTTTCGGACCTCTATCTCCTGCCGATTACGGTCCTTCTGACCTTCATCGCCTACTATGATCCTTCCAACGTCCATCATTAGACAACGGTCTTTTCGACTTCTATCCTATCAACTATGGTCATGCTGACCAAACAAACATGTCTATATTGTAACTCGCACCATGTAATGTGCTATATATGATGTACATCTATACCATCAAGCCAAGGCCTTCTCCCAAGGAAGGGCCTCATTTGTAATTGATTGCAAATACTAGTGAATTCATTTAAACTAGGCCAGGCCCCGTGGTTTTTAGTGGTTTCCATGTAAAAAACTCTAGTGTCTCTTATGAACGTTACACCCTCTCTCTTATTTGATTGTGTGATGGATCTTCGTACAATATTAAGACATTAAACTATATATTTCTCTATCGCCACGAATACTCCAAGACGCAACAAAGATAATGTATGAATTTATTCTAGTATGATATGGGTTGAATTCATTAGTTTATTCCTTATATTTGAATTGGTTATGTAAGTTGTTATCATTTAAATCAAGTCCCCTCTAAACGCACCAAATGAAATTTACATTTGTTATTTATTGTAGTTACATGAGTAAAAGCTTACTTTCCAATGAACTCGTCAATTAAAATCATTGAGGCCACTCGCCCAATTAGAAAGAACTCATCAAACGAAACCATTTAAGCTACTCACCCAGTTTCTAAGAACTCATCAAAATGAAATCATCCAAACATATTATGATATTAGCGTGTACTTTTTAACATTAATCTAGAGAGTCCCAAAACTTCTCTCTTCTCTCTTTGAGGCTTAGTACATACTCGTTAATAAGATTTTATATCATCCACAAATAGCTTCCATTTTCTACAGAATCCAAAGAACCAGTTCTTTCGAAATCCAAAGAACCAGATAACCAATTAACCACATAATCCAAACAGAGGAAACTACAAAAATCTTATTTGGATTTCCGGCGACGACGATTTCCCCCAACCATGGTAAAATCATTTTCCTCCATGTGCACCTTATACTATTCCTGAACACCCCCAAAAGAGTCAGCAAAATTCGTCTGATCTATCCATACTAACAGGGGAAACATTCAACCAATTAAGTAGATGAAATAACCCCCACAGGTGTATCCAACTCAGTAACAGGAGAAATAGCTGTTGACCCACCCAAATCAGTGGAACCACCATCCATGACCAGATTAATACCACATTGGTCCTCAACAGTATCTACCAAAATTTCACCAGAAACACAGCCACTAGGAGACTTCTTAACAACAATAGGGGAAAGAGAACCAGCAAACACAATAACACCCTCCATCACACAAGCATTAGCGTTAATCTGGGAGCAAACCGCAGGCAGAGGAACCTCCTCTGAAACCTTCAAAGGAGGAACCAAAGCAACCACAATTATTGCAGCATCTGTCAGAATCTCAGGCTCCATGACAAAAGCCACAGACTGGAGGCCATCAACAAGTTCAACCGAAGTATTAACATTATCCAAAACAGGTTCAACAGCCTTAGTCAACGTAGTATGAGTTAAAGCTAACTGGGGATGAAGAATTTTACATTCAGATTTGGAGTGCCCCAAAGACTTACCGTGGGAGCAATAACAAGGGAAATCCTCCATAACAACCGGTTGTATATACCGTAAATTTTCTGGACCTACCAACACCTTATCAGGATATGATTTAGTAGCATCTAGCTCAACGAGGACACAAGCTACCGAAGGCCTAGAGCCAGCCGACGTAGCATGATCAATCTTAAGAGGCCGGCCGAACATAGAGCCTAAACCATGCAAAATCCTCATGGAGAAGAGATGGGGCCGTAGGTTTGGAAAATAAATTCAAATGGTAATAATGAGTGATTCGATTTCAACATCAAAGGATGGTGTCCACTTAAAAATCTTCATGTAACAATTATTAACAAAGTAAGAACGGTCAGCAAAAACACGGCAGTAGTCTTGGTCATTGATGAGTTTGATTAATACATGCCTTGGATTCAGAACATTAATAGAAAATTCACCATTGAGCTTGAGGTTAAAAAAAATTGCGAATAGCCTCAAACGACGGTCTACGAGAAGGGAATTTACCGACCAGAGCAAACTTAAACGGAGCTGCTAATGCTAAAATTTCTGCTTCCGAAATCCACAATGACGGCAAACCACGGAAGGAAGCAATTTTGAGATCTAAAAAAAGGGAGGAGGGAGAACCGCTAGGATTGGTGAGCTTGGATGATGGCTATGAACACCATAATGTATCATGTATGTTCTTATTATTATGAACATTTTGAAAAGGTATATATGTTTTATCTCTTCATTTGACATTTCTTTTTTAAGTTAGCAAGAGATAATTATATTCAAGCATATATTCAAAGAGAGGTAAACTATACAAAATTTAGGTGGAGCTCATATATAGTTATTTCAATATCACCAGTTCAATGAGAAAATATCAAATTGAGGTTTCGTTTGGGACGGTTTTCTTATTGCTTTTTAAAGTAGCCATCTATTACAAAAATTAAAAATTTTATACTAAAAGTTATTTTAAGAGGCAGCAAGATAGTTGTCCGAAACGAAGCCTAAATTTGAACAATTATTTTGCACCTTTATCATTATCACCAGCAAATATAGAATTATCATTATTAGAAAGAAGATCATTAGATTATCATTAAAGCTTCAAGATTAGATGATGGGTGATCTGACGGCCAAGTAAGCTCATTTGATGATCAAGATCCTTGTAGAATTAGCAGAAAGTAAATTGTTTGATTGCAATATGATTGGCTCAAGCTTATAGAGTACAAGTTTATTAACATTATTTAAAATTATTAAAAAAAGAAATATCTTTTTAAATTTGTCAATTAGATTTGAGCAAAAATTACTGATCATTTTTTAACAAGATTTTCTTAATTTTTTTGCAAATTAAGTCTTAATTCTGATTAAAATAAAATTAAATAGTTATTTAATTTATAATGTCAATATTAGCTTCTAATTTTTATTCAATTAAATTCATTGCATTATTTATATATTGGGATGGCATAAAGTTGTACTACCCTTTAGAGAATAAGAGAATTTAATGCTAAATTTCAAATCGAGTCTCCAAATTTAATTAATAGATTAAACATAATTCTATTCAACATGTAATTTTGTAGTGTAATAAAGGAATTTCTTGTTAAGGAAAACATTTATTGAAATGTGAAATTTGAGTTGATAATAATTTATGAATTTTCGATATATTTCTTTTTTAGTATATGATTATTTAAAAAAAAAAGGTCTGAAATTAAAAATTTTTTGGTTAATCCGAGTCGAATATTTTTGGCCAATCTCATTGATATTAAAATGAATCCAATATGAACATAATATTTATGAACTATTTCTGACAATAACTATATTCAAATGAACTAAATTCTACACAACAATCTCACTTGTATATATCGTTTTTTTAACCATTATATTAGAATCAAAAGGAGAATACAAGGTAAAGACCAAAAGCCCCAAAAACATAAAACAATAAAAAGGACAGAATGAAATTCAAGTGAGGGCTCAGTAATCGATCGAGGCTCCCAGCATCCCCGAAGTCATGCACGGACCATCCAAGATGGTGAAGAAAGTGCTCCAATCGATCCACCAACAATGCGAACATCACTAGAGGTTGCCACCATCTATGACGATAAGGACACGAGCCCCAGCCACATCATAGCCCATCAATCTGACAAGCCACATAAACAACCAAAAATCTAGAAAACCAATCCAGAAAACCACATCATAGCCCATCAATCCGACAAGCCACAGAAAAAAGGGACTATCTTCCTCTCCTGCCCCTCCCACGAAACCTCCCACGAGAGGCGACCGAGAGAACATGTTTATCACGAACCAGTTTAAGATCATGTCCAGGATCAGAGCCACCACAATAACCCGATGAGGAGTCAGAATCAGATTCAAATTCAGATGTACAATGCTACCAATCAAGATGAGTCCTTACATCCATCCCTGAATTATCACCCTCATGATACACCAATACTTGGGTGTCGATCAAATTCACAGGCACATTAACAAAAGAGTTAAGAGCAGACTATTGTTCCATTCTCAGCAATAACATCCAAGACAGGCTCCATAACAACATTAGAAACAGGAGAAACAACAATAACCAACCCTCTACAATCCTCATTATGGCCCACACACGAGACAGATTTATCCGAAATCTCGACACCTAAATTAGGCACAGACAAAGGATCGAGCTCAGCCATAGCAGGACAAGCCTTAAGAGCACAACCCATACTAACAGCAGCAGACACAGCGGCATCCCCCAACACGGCAGAACTCCCACCAGCCAATGGGGCAGGAGACCCCACAGCAAGCCCAGGAGCTAAACCCGATGAACCAACAGGGGACAAGGCAGCAACAACATCACCAGGATTAGCAATACCACTCCCCAAAACCTCCAACACAGAAGGAGCAACCACATTATCAACATTTTCAACACAGTGAGGAGCTAAATTAGCGCTCGGTTTAGGAACATCATTAGGAATTTCAGCCAAAACAGGACGACAATTACCCGAAACATGACCAATACACTTACAGGAAGCACAGAAAGAGGGAAATTCACACACAACCTCCTGGACATAACCTAAAGTTTCAGAGCCTAACCAAACTTGCTGCGGGTAATTTTTCGTTATATCAAGTTCGACTAGAACACGAGCATTTGACGGACGAGAGTCAACAGAGGTTACTTCATCAACTTTCAAAGGCTTACCAAAAATCTCACCAAGCCCATAGAGAATACGAGGGGTGAAGAAGTGGGGATGAAGACGCGGAAACGAAATCCAAATCGGAATTACAGGCGACTCAACACCTATATCCAAGCAAGGCGACCATTTCGTTAATTTCATATAGCAATTAAAAATAAGGTAAGATCGGTGACAAAACACCATGCAGTAGTCTAGGTCATTAGATAATTTGATCAAAATGTGAGAGGGATCCAACAAAGTCACAGAAAATTCGCCATTAAGCTTCAAATTAAAGAAAAATTTTTGAATAGAGTCAAGAGCTGGTCTCTTAGAAGGGAAAAACCTACTAACGAAAATTGAAACGGAGTTGCTAAATCTCTAATTTCCTGGTCGGAAATCCACAACGATGGCAAACCACGGAACGTCGAAGTCCGAAAATCCAGATAATAAGGCTTAGATCCAGCAAGCGCCTCCAAAAAGGATCGAGAATGAGAAACACCCCCTAAAAAACCAGGGTCCCTAAGTTTACTAGGGGCCATACTTGCACCACCGGAGAAAAACAAGAAAGCCAACCAAAAAAGACACCAAAATAGAAGGAGAACCCAGGACAGAAACAACTTCCCTTAATCCAGGAGAGCGCCCGAGGGATAGCCCCAGCGGGGCTGGGAGAACCCCGGAGAGGCCAGCAAAATGAAACCCTAGCAGAGGCGGCTGGCGAAAAGCTATTTAAATTTAATGATACTGCCCTTGCTAACTTGTATATATCGTATTGATATTAATATTTGCATGTATTATTTTTATATTATTCTTATAGTTCTACATTAGGTTTATCTTGTGAACATGTTTATAGCTTTCACATATCAAATTATAGTTTTTTTTGTAGATTTTTTTTATTTTTATAAACATATGCATTGTGCTTAGTTGTATGGGAATTGAGTTGGAAAGAGCATGGTTAGTAAAATATTATGTATGATAAGATTGCACGCCCAATTCATCCCCTTTGATGGATCTTGACTCCTCAAAGTGATTTGGTTGGTCGTCTCTAATAATAGTTTAGTCAAATAGTTCATATAGACATGAGTCGTATGGTCACTCATATATTTCTTTTAAATTTACACAAACCCTCGAATTGAGCCACAGTGAGGCCAATCCAGTAGATTTCATTATGTCAGTCCAATTGAACCCCAATCAATCGTTCGATCAATAACAATGTTTAATAACAATGTTTATTGGCCAACACATTGCAATTCATCAAACACTTAGTTGATCAATCATCATATCATCTATAAAGCCACATCAATTTGGTCAAAGGATATATTTGAGATGCCTGCAATATTTTAAATAGTTATGAAAATTGACTAAAGTAGCTTAGCTATTCTGGTTGTCAACAATACTTTCCATCACAATTTTTGAAAAACAGTAAGAAAGTAATTACCAAAAAAAAATTATGATTATTTTCTTAAACTAAAGTAACAAAAAAATTGTCCCAAACAAACCCTTAGCCAGCTTTAAAAATCAAAATTTTGGGCCACCCAGACCATTCAAGCATCAAATAGTAATGTTTTCTTTCCAACACACATCTTTTAGTTTCTAACATAGGCCACATTCTAGCTTGCATGCACACTTCAGTTCTTCCTTGGGAACAACACAATGTCTTTAAACCTAGGGGTGTCAATATTTGACCCGACCCGAACCCGAATCGGGTCAGGTTCAGGTTGACCCGAAAACCCGAAATCAATCTAGTTTGATCCGTTTTTAATTAATTTAGGAGGTTTTTTAAAAATTATTATGAAATAAGTAAATGATATTTCTAAAAAATAATAAATATTGTTGCCCAAATTAAATTAAGCTTGATTTATTTTAAATTGATTGAAGTAAATCTTACATTAATTTGATTTAGGTTTAAATAAATCGAATTAAATATGAACATTTTAGTAAAACATACCCAAAGTGGGTCGGGTTCGGGTTGACCCGGACCCGAAGCTGGTAGGGTTCGGGTTCAAAAAACCGTCCTGTTTACAAAAAAGGGTCGGGTCGAACAATGTCAAGTCAGTTTCGAATTGAACCCGAACCTTACCAGTGACCCACTTTTTACAACCCTATTCAAACTCATTAAAATAATTAAGGAATAACCTAAGTATTATCACACGTTTCGACTTAGATTTCCAAATTTAGTGTCGTATTACAGAAGCCAAAAGCTTGTGCAGAATCTTACAGCGAGGTAATATTGCCCATTCTCTCACCATCCAAAGCCATGGAACTCAACAAATAATGACTGGATCGATTTGGCGTCTTTCTCAAGCTGAGCACAACGCATGCGAAGGCTTTCATAAATGATAGATCGATGCATCTAACAACCAACATCTCACCGTGCAGGCTCTCCTTTGATAGCGAAATTATTATGTGTGATCATCGGACACCCCGTTCTCAAGCTAATCAGAACACCTCATATTACTAATTTATTTTGTACCGTTACTGTGTACCGCTGTGCATCGGGTGACATGATTCATCCTTAATAGCCTTACTGTGTACCGTTGTACATCGGGTGACATAATTCATCCTTAATAGCCTTCGGACAGTCCAGTGACCGCCCTAATAATTTCTCTTTGATGGATCCATCAGACATTATTTAAAGAGAGATAAATTTGTTGCCGACATAATATGAGTAAAAAGGACAGCGTTGACTCAAGTAATAGAATTGGACATTCATGCATTCATCACAATTATTTTATTTTATTTTGGCATATTTTAATTCCATATTCGTAAATGCACGCATGTGCTGGCCTGAAAGATTCTTAAAATTTTGCTATACTTATCAAATTAGGATTTTAAATGAGCTTATATAGTGAGAGGGGCTCCAAGTAGAGCCTCTAAATTAATGAAAATTCAATGCTTAATTAATATTAATCTACCACATAAAAGGAAGTAAAATAGAGATTAAGGTAAACTTTATGATGGTTAGTTATAAGATTATGTTTAAGAAAATAATATATTATAAAAAAAACATTTGGAAATCATAATCAATTGAATTATTTTAGGCCAACTACGGCATTAACTTGAAATTTATTCATATTAAAATAGAAGTTAGTGAATACCCTTTATGGTTTCAGTGTAATTCTGATTTTTCGGCACTGACCATAATACGACTTTCAACTATGCTTCAGACGCTTTGTTAGGGTTTTGGCTTTGGGGGTTTTTTGACTCCGCCGTCTCCCCGGCCCTCGGGGGGATTTTCTCGCCGGCGATCTTCGTTATTCAGGGAAGTTTTTGCGTTCCTGGCGTTTGCTTCTTATTTCTGGAGTTTTTTGGTGTGTTTTTTCGTTGGTTTTTGCCGGTCTTTCCAGCATGCCTTCTTCTAAGCTTAAGGACCCTGGTTTTTTTGGTGGGGTTGCTCATGCACGCTCTTTCCGTGAGGCTCTTGATGGCACGAAACCGGATTTTCTGGATCTTAGGCTTTCTACTCATCGCGGATTACCTTCTTTGTGGGTTTCAGATCTTGAGATTGTTGATCTTGCTATTCCGTTCCAATTTTCTTTAATCGCCTTTTTTCCTTCTAAGAGACCTTCTTTGGAATCTATATGAAATTTTTTTTTCAACCTAAAGCTTATTGGTGAAGTTTCTGTGACTGTGTTAGATCAAACTCACATCCTTATCAAGTTAGCAAACGATCTTGATTATTGCAGGGTGTTTTGTCATCGTTCTTACCTTGTATACATAGTTTTTTGGGAAAACTCGTCACAGACTTTTGTATAACTCTATATTTTGCTCGGTAAGCCCGGTAATAACTAATGTGTTGGGTCTTCAAATATGGGATTCTCGTTATTGTTTGGTATTGCTGGTATTTTGCACTCGGGTACACTCATTTTTTTATGGGAATTCTGCCTACCGACCCGGACGTTCCTCTAAGTCCGGTCCGGGATGACGTAATAATGTTTCTCCTCATTCTCATATTCTCAATATATTGGATGTAATTGAATAATTGATGGACCCTTCTGGATTATATTCTAATTTTTAGCAATAAAAAGGAACCGGTCCTACCGGATAAACTGGCCCCACGCGGTCCCTGCTACCGACCGGGAAATTCTTTCCCAAACGTTACTGCCTGGGCATGGGGTTTAATTTCCCGTTGCTTTCGTGCTCAATGGCGCCTAAGACCGCCGACACTTAAGTTCTTAATTATTTACCATTTTCCTTTTGTTTCCCTCGAAGCGGCTTGTGTCAACTTACCACAAAACTCATCACCAATATCGGAAATTATTGAAACATTATCGAGATTGATCAATAAATTGCGCTGCCATTGCGGCATATGCCCATTCAATTTGGCAAATTATTTAGTGCAGAGTCGGGACGTTAGTACTAAGTTTTAGATTTCCTGATTAATTGACATGTGTAATGCAGATACGTGTATATTAATTGGATTTTATTTTTTTACGTTCATTTATTTTTCGTGAAGAGCGAAGCAAAAGTAAAACGCCAACAGTGATGAAATGAAAGCTTAACAAAGTTAAAGAGCAAGTTTTAAAGTGCAGTAAAAATACAGTGAAAGACAGCAAAAACGCATCAAGGGCATTCAAAAGAGCAACAAAATGTTTGAAAGACCGCAAGCCAAAACAATAGTAAAAACCGTAACAAAATGACAGCAAATTACAGTTTTAATTTCTAAAAAGTTCCTTACAAAGGCGCATTAAATTCTACATGTCTGTGTTTACATTACACCAAATTTAATTGGATTCCGGAGAGAGGTAATGCTACATGCCGGACCCGCACCAAATAATTTGCTTAATTTTCACTATAAAAAGCTTCGCCACACTTGACACAGAAGCCACTTCGGACTAAACAAAAGCAAACAAAAGAATACTCTGTGCTCACACAACACAATTGGGCCGACATTCGACTTCATGGATTTTCCGCTCCAGTACACCCAAATGGATTGGATGGAAATCTTAATCAATTCAAACGGCTCTTTTTCGAGTTCTCCATTTACAGCACTCATCGGTTTCACCCCCGTCACAACAAAACAACCATACCACTCCTCCTCGCCCTTGTGAATTGCACCGGTGTCAACAAGCTGGCCGGAGCACACAGTCCGTCCAAGGCGATGAAGGAGATTGCTATTCTGCTTGGCAGCGCTGCAGCCCGTTCGGATCAACCTAGAGCTGGCTAGGCGCGGCCGCGGCGGAATGTGAGGATATCGAAAGACCGCAGTAGCCGTTGCGGCCGAGGCTGAGAAGGGAGCGGATCAGCGAGAGGATTACGAAATACTGCACAGCGGCGGAGAACAAAGATGGACACGGCGTCATGCTTGAGGAGGCCGTCCGCTATGCAAGTCTTAAGGCCGCAAGTGCAGGCTATGGAGAAGGTGGGACGGAGGACGGAGCCAGCAGTTTTGCTGGGATTTGGTGGGGCATGAGTTATTTGGGAATCAGATTTCGGATGGGGAAAGGGCTCTTGAATGCTGCTCAGATGCTGAGATAGAACATCGTTGTGGCACCAGTCTATGGTAAATATGTTAGTGGCATGTATGTTATGTGATTAATGTAAAGCGCAATGATTGTGTTGATGGATTAATTATTTTGTGTCTGGATGGTCGAACGCCGGTCTTGGGATCAATCAGAATTTTGTAGACCGCACATCATCCTACTTCGCTGGTGATTTCACCCGTTGGCTCTCTTCCATAGTGTGTGCTCGCCTTCTGAACCAGCCGCGGTACCCGTGGACTGGCTTGGATACACAGACGTGACGTGCAACTTTGATTATCTACCAAACCGTTAGAGCTGCGTCTGGGTCTACGCACAACAATAATTTCTCTTTGTATGAGTTTGAAATATGATGTATGTAACATGATTATTTTGTATTATGGAAGAATTTTTCTTTGTTTCCTTACACAGATTCTTGTGAATCTTGAATTGATTGGGTACACTATATGCTCCCATAATTCTTTGTTATAATTTATTTTTCATGCTACTTAAATTAAATATTTTTAAATTAAAATCATATATTTGTTTACTATAAGTTAACAATTTTTTATGAATTTATATTCGATTACTTTTTTACTGATCTTTTTTTATAAAAAGTTCATACTAAATACGTATAGAGACTTAGCAAGTTGGTGATAATTATATGTTGCTCATGGGATACGAAATATTATACACATATTATAAAAAAATATATATAGGATATGAATATAATATTGATTTATTCGTTGACACCGAATATTATGGGCAAAATTAGTTATTATAAGAAATGCGAATTTAAATATAAATTTAATATAATTATGTGAAACTTAAAGCTCACATAAATTTTAATAAATATTTTTGTAAATCAATGCCAAAGATAGAAAAAATTAACACATAATTACACAATATTATAATTTATGAAAATATTAAATAGAAATAAATTAAGATAATTAAAACAAAAATTAAATAAATTTTAAGAAGTTGAACATAATATAGAACAATGTAGAAATATTTATTAGATTAATTTTTAGCAAACTTAAGATCATTTTTAGATTTTATATATCATCCTTTTAGGATTTGATTAATGATTTAACTCAATTAATGTAACGATTATAATTCAGATAAACCCAAAACTGAAATCCTTGACTTATGTTTCATCCATTCTGAGTCTCTTCATGTTATTGATCATCCCATAATTCTTCTTCCTCCGTCAATCATGAACGCATTCATTCATCATCCTTATACTTACTAGAGTTGAGTCAATGAATCGTAAAAGAGAATTTAGCAAACAGTAGCATAGCTTGTTTAATTTAGGAGAAAGTTTTTTATTTTTTATTTTATGAAAATTGCTATATTATGAGATTCGAGATTTTAACTATATGTCGATTCTTTAATTATTAAAAATTATTATCAATTAAGATTAAAATAAACACTTCTTTAATCCTAAATTTTACATCAAAGATAAAGCTCCTTATAACCACTCTGTGAGCTCGGGTCTTCATGTTGATTCATGCAGAAAAAGTATACATTAAATTTTCTAACTACTAATTAATTACCAATATGTTTTTAGTTAGTTTAAAATACTGTATTTATTATTCAAGTTTGTTGAAGGTGGTGAAAGATATTTAAAAATCTTTTTGTTTAAATTTATTATTTAAAAATATTAAAATTATAAGATGGATTAAAATTTTCATAATTTTATTAATTGCTTTTTCTTGATATTTTATTCATTACTAATACAATTCAAATATTTTTTCTCAATATAAGTGATTAAAGTATCATTATCTTTACTGATCTTCAATTTTTATTTATTCATTTATTAAAAATCAAACAATTATTTCAACTTAGACAATATTTTACTCTTAAAATTTTTAAAAATTGTTAAAATTTATCATGAAAGATTTTTATAAAAAATATCTAAACATATTTATCTTATATATATTATAAAGAATCAGAATTACTAATTTATTTTTTTTTTGCAAAAACCCAAAAATTTCATTAATCAATCAAAATTCAAAACGGATAACAACAGCTTGATAATAGGGAAGCAAAGGAAAAAAAAAAACAACAAAAAAGAATCTCATAGGGCGCAAAAAAGCTCGGAGCGCCGAGGCTCCAGCGAACCCAAGTGCCTCGCCACGGACCGATCCAATGAAAGCGTTTCCACAAGAAAACGACAGGGTCGCGAAGCCCGCGACCACATCATTGCTTATAGCCCCATCTAATCCACGAAGCAGACCGGACCAATAAAACAAATAAATTCCCGCATGAGCGATGGAAAGGATGATAACATGGTAAGAATCAAGTTGCCAACGGCCTCTCCCCAAAAATTCCCCCGTGTTTGAGCATTTAACAATAGGTTTGTTACAAACACCACAAGAAATGGTTATCGTTATCGGTCGAGTCCACTTGAACATCAGAAAATTACAGAAAAGAGTCCGAAAAAGGCACCACTCCGATCACCAGCCACTCAGTTGGATTTGGTTCTAATTCTCCAAACTAGAACTCACCCAAAAAAAAGTTAGCCATAGATTGGCGAATTAATCAAAACTTCACGTAGGGACCTCAACAATATGTTCACATCGATAGCCACATTCTCACTGACGTTAAGCAAATGAGGCACCGCCTCACCCATATCCGTTTCCAAAAAGGAGCTTCGAAATGCATCAACAGCACCATCCGCTAACGGTTTATTAACCTTCTCAATAGTGATAGCTACGCATGGCCAGAAGGTAACATCATTAGGAACAAAGGAGAGAAGCCCTGTTAGGAGATAAAACACCCGCACAGCCCAGCCTAAAATTCCCCCAACACCCAATTCACTCCCATCTCCAACCAAAAAAAGATTCGAGGTTCATTTAAAACGCTTTGAACTAAAATAATCGGAGGGGACTCAACCAAATTAAATAGGCTGTTTCATACGTTGTAGGGAATATCTCAGTAGGATTACAGTATCATCAAAATACATTAACACATTGAACCCTCAGCACCGCCTCACGAGTAAGCATCCACCCCTCTTCCAACCTTAGCGGGCAAAGAGGAGACGGTTAAGATCATATCCAAAGGTTTCATGACATAATACCACCAGGCATTAATTCATTTAATTCCACCCCACCGACTTAGTTAAAACCCGAGTATCAGAGGAACCTAGTCCCCCCCCCATAAGGAGTAGGACACAATAACCGGCCGGGCACGAACACTAGCATGCCCGATACATTGGCACACAGTAACAAAAAATTAGGAAATTATTCTAAAATGAACATCCTGTAACATAGCCAAAGAATCAGAACCAAGCCAAACTTGGGTTTAGGATAGGGTTTAGTGATATCAAGCTCAACTAAAACACGGGCATTGAAGGACGAGGAACCCACCGCAGTAGCTTCATCAATTTTTAAAGGTTTTACCTAAAGATCTCTGCTGACACAAACAGAATACTGTTGGAGAAAAAAAAATGTGAGCGAAGGGCGAGGAAAACGAAATTCCAAATCGGAATAATCGGTGATCCACGCCAATATCCAGAGTCGGAGACCATAATTCATGTAACAGTTGATTAACAAGGTAAAGAACGATGATCAAAAACCCCTGCATAATCAAGATCCGCTTTACTAACTCTCGATTCATTACGGAGGTAAATGTCTTCCCTCCGTACCCTCTACACACCTCATAGTCTACTATGTAAATCTATTCTTACCATTACAACGCCTCTTCTTCACGGTTGAATACTACACTCAAAAAAAAGAATAAATATGAATTATAGCCTATCCACAAAAGAAGGTCTCTTAGAAGGAAAAAGCGATTAAAGAAAATTGGAACGGATAGCCAAGATCAACAATCTCAAAGATCTGAAACCCACAAAGAATCT
>NW_021318893.1:273932-292715 GCF_001605985.2 Dendrobium catenatum
AAAAACTCGGTACAACTCGGTATTTCTCGGTACAGCTCGGTATAACTCGGTATTGGTCTTCAGAGAACGGTATTCCTCATTATTATCAAATAATACCTAGTTGTACCGAGCAAATACCTAGTTTTTTGACGAAAAATTGCCTCTGACCGGACGTTCCTCTACGTCCTTGCACCGGACGTAATAAAAGTTCGAGAATGAGAGAGAGCTACATGGAGAGCAAGAGATGAATTATAGAGTAAGAAAATTTAGGATTTCAGTAAAATAGACTTTATTATAGAAAATTATATAAATTGTGCTTATCTCGAAACCCTATTTATAAATTTGGGCCATAGATTAAGACTTCGTTTGGGACAATTTTTTTTGCTGCTTCTTAAATTAGCTTTCTAATATCAAAATTAAAATCTTTGTATTAAAAAACTGTTTTAAGAAGCAATAAAAAAGTCATCCCAAATAAAACATAAGGTTTCGTTTGGGACAACTTTCTTATTACTTCTGAAAGCAGCTTCATTGTATAAAAATTTTAATTTTGTACTAAAAAGCTACTTTAAGAAGCAGAAAGAAAGCCGTCTCAAACAAAGCTTAAGTGTTATAAATTTGGGTGCAAATATAATCATACAAAACATAATAGTCGAGTAGATGATCAATAACTTGTCTGGTGAAGTTGTCCTTGTAACACCCCATGGTCTAATTTTGGAAGAATTATTTATTTTAATATCTTAATTAATCAACCATAACTTCTACGAGTTTATCAATATAAACCAATAAGGTGGAAACAATTAAAAATCATATATATTAAAATACAAAACTATATTCATCCATTAGAATTCAAATTTATCTTTTGTAACTTAAATAAATATTTATTTGGCTATACTTTGAAGACACTACCAAAAAACGCGACCTATCGCAGCGGTTCTTTGCACCGGTTTTAAAAACCGCTGCAAAAACCTGACGATTTCGCTCATACTTGCCGCGGTTATAACTGGCACAATTCTGGGACATTTACAGCGGTTATAACCGCTGCAAAATATGCGATCCGTAAATATCTTCCCCGCCGGTCCTAAAACCGCTGCTGAATGCCCTTGCAGCGCATTATAAATACAGCGGTTCTACAACCGCTGCATTAAAAAACATGGCGGTTATAACCGCCGGGAAAAGTTAAAAAATGTGCTGCGAAAACCCAATTTTTTGGTAGTGTGCGAGATTGATATTTTTATGATTGAGCTTAAATGAAAATTCTTTGGCTGGAGCTTGGTTCCAACCAAAATAGAAAGGGTTTGATGATTTCCTTTAGAACTACAACTTTGGTGAGTAGTAGAGTTTTATATTTATTTTAAATTTTGTAATTTTTAAATTTTGTGTTTTGTACTATCCATTATATCTCAAACAAATACAATATAAACTTAGATTTTTTTTTGCAATCAAACTCCTCCAAAAATCTCCAAATCCATTGTATATAACCTAGAATTTGATTTCTACACATTTATTATGATTCTTGTTCAAAAATAATATATAACCTAGAATTTGATTTATGCACATTTATTATAGTTCTTGTTTATTTGAGTTCAAGCAGGCGCGAAACCAACTATAGTTTTGAGAATATGCGAACTTATTATATAAACTATTAAATATAAAAAAATTAAAAAAAAAAAACTAAATCTCAAATTTGCCCCTTCCATATGTAGAAATAAATATTGAGAGTGGCAAAACCAAATTTTTAGGGGTTGGGGAAAAATCTCAAAAATTGCCCTTTTATATATAGAAATAAATTTTGAAGGTGAGCAATTTTTAAAGAAAAAACTTGATAAATTTAACTGAAGCAGTTTACAGGTAAGTTACTGTCAAGAAGAACAAGCAGACACACAAAATAAAATAAACTATCAGCTAAACAGTTCTCCCAGGAATGAAATCATCTGCTCTGGATTGAATGCATGAGATAAAAATCAAATGAAATATGAGCCCAAAATAAATATTGAACAAACCATAGCCTTGCAGCACTGCCCTCTATTTGAATATGGAGCTGTTCATTTGTTTCTTCCAGTAAAGCACCTATCAGCTTTATCTTCCTTGCAGAAGTGTCGCTCGATCAGTTTCATCTGGAACCCATGCAGGTTACATGGAGGCCTGGTATCTTCTGCCTTCTTTCAAAATGAGCCTCTGGTAAAAAAAAGACAATCAATAAGTAGATGATGGAATTTGCAATTTAAGATATGAGAAGTGTCAACCTAGAAAGCATGGCATATGAAGCATTCGCTTAAAGAACTGATTTGTCCAGTTCTGCGGAAGTATGAGACCCTCTTGGATGTCTTTGTAACCTGTTGGATTTGGCTAGCAGTCGCAGCACTTCGCATCTCCTCTGCTTTCTTCTGGGCTGACTTAAGCTTCTTAAGTATCTTGTCCATGGAAGAAGATCTTCGCTTTTCTAGTTTCATCTAGAATATAAATTCAAAATAATCAAAATGATGCCACAGAAGACACTGCTTTGATAACATGATAATTCAGAGAAACTAGGGAGAGATTATTCTGTGTGGACACCGGACGGGAGAACCGTCCGGTACCACTTGGTACCAAGCGCGGTACACTTTTGGAGTGACGAGGCGCATTTTTATTGGCCTCTGGACGACGTCCGGACTCCGCACATAATAATTTGCCGAAACTAGGAGATTGTGCTGCTTAATAGATGGATAACTAGAAAGGAAAGAGGCACCTCTAATTTCCTTATTTCAGCCTCAGCTTTTGCTTTTTGTAAATTCTCCCATGCAATAATTTTGGCTTCCTCCCTTTTGACCCTGTATAAATCATGAGGTAAAGAAGATTAGTTAGAGAAAATATTACTACAAGAGCTTCAAGTAAATCATAGATAAAGAAGATTAGTGTGAGGAGATGGACAAAAATAAAGGGCTACAAAATCTAGTGATGGAAAAGAGAGTATAAATGATCATGAAAAATGGAATAGTAAGAAGAAAAGAATAGATTCCCAAGATTATACATGCTACAAACTTAAGTACTTTACCTTGTTTAAGATAGTCATTATCAATAATTTTGAAGGAGAAATACTATGGAATTTTTGAAAATTAATAATTTTATCTACTTAGTTTAATCTGAGAATGAGATTATCACTCCGCATAGTACAACAACAACAACAACAACATCACTCTGCATAGTAAGAAAATAATTATCACACAAAATTAATTTAAAGAGATTTATTTCTTCTCTATCAATTTACTTTTCTTAAGCACAAAGGGTGACACTTCGCGCCTCGGACATTAGGTAATTACATTGACTTGATGGTGCTTTACCATTTTGATAGCACTGACCAAAAATAGCTCAAATAAATTTATATTTGTACTAAATTCATATATTTTAAAATTTGTTTACCCTGTTAAAATTATTTAGGAAATTTCCTAATAATTATTCCCTTGAGTCAATAATATGGCAATATATTTCGAGTTTCCCTGAGTCATCTCCAAACTAAGCTCTTTAATCTTACAAAAACCCTAAAGGGCGCTTAAGCCCATTAAGCCGAAATGATATATTGACTTAACAACTAAAAAACATCTAAAGTACATATATCATTTCGGCTGTATTAAATTTGATGTATAATTGTATATTTAATCAAATAATGTCCTAATGCATCATCACTGTGTCAGAAATAATTATCTTCATACTGCATTATTTCTCATCATTATAAGATGGTCACTAGCATCTGGCCACAAGCATAAAAAATATTTCCTAATGTGGAAAGATATAGAATGAACAAGCTAAGCAAGAATTTGTTGATTCATGCAGATGGTATTTTTCATCGATTAAGGAAATTAACTTGAATTTGTTAGTCTGTGCGGAATTTGATTGTGTCGATCAATTGTATTGTACTGTTATCATGGACTTCAAGTCAATTTCTCAATTATCCTGCTGCCTGCTTGGATTCAGGAGCTTTGCACCCGAATTTTTTTCTGTATAACGCGCTAATATTGTGTACCCGAGCGCCCTTGTGCAGTGCTCCCGAGTGCCCTAGTGTTGCAAAGTTTGCTAAGAGAAAAAATAGAGAGAAAAATGCTACAGCGCTTTAGATTAGATGTCGTAGCAATATGTAGTACTGCAGCGCTGTATGTTTGAGCGCCACAACATCATCAGACAAATCGGGATTAGATGTTTGAGCATCACAACACTCCAAATTAGTGTCACAACATTTCGAGGTGGACTGAACAATTTTCTTTCTCATTTTTCTCAGGGGTGGCATCTCTTGGTGTTATTAATTTTATTTTTTCTTGTATTTTCCATGTGAGAATGGTGCAAGATAGGAGAGAAGCAAAAAAAGAGTTAAAGAGAAGAGAGGTTTGTACATATTTCTCCCAATTTTTATAGTGGACTTCTCGGTGTGGTGTGGCTCCATAGTTTTTTTTTCCGATTTTGAATTTTTCGGCGTTAAATCCCGGTGTCATTTACTTTCCGCTGCATTTCTATTTTTCTTGTTTGTTTCGTTACGATGTTTTACTTCCATCCCCTACAACTGATCAGAGCAAGGTTGTTCGATTCGAGTGGCAATAATGACGGATGAAGCAAAGTATAAGATTGAGAAATTCAACGGCTCGAACTATACATTCTGGAGGATGCAAATTGAATATTTGAGAGAGAATTAGGAAAAAATTATTTAAGGAAAGATGATTGTTTTGAAGTGAGATTTGGGAGGGAATTAGGGAGGCTTATATAAGGCTATTTAGGTTGCTTAATTTTCATTATGTGATTTGTATTTGTTATAGTTTTCTTTGGAGTTATTCCTGGCGGTGCCTAAGGTTTGTGAAGAGCCAATATACCACTCGAATAGTATATCAACTTGTATCTTGGTTTGTTGTGTGAAAATAAAGATCTTTTTCATTGATTTCTAGTGCGTTTTTCTTCGTTATTGCTACTTTTGTTGTGTGGATGCCAGATTCCTATCAAATTGGTATCAGAGCATGATTCAGGATCTATGGCACCAGAGAAAGTGGATGCTTTGAAAGAGAAACTAGAAGGAAAAGTTAGTCAACTCAAATAAAAAATTGAGGAACGATTTTCATCTATGGAAGGAAGGTTTTCTAACTTAGAGGGAATGAAGAAGAAAATATTGAAGTTTCACACCCAACCAGCAACAACGGAGGAAAGAGAACCAACGGATGGCCAAGGAAGTGGGAGAAACACCAATATCGACACAATGGGGGATGATCGAAAGGTAGAAATCTTGGGCGACAGGAAAAATATGCCACCTCTTGAACTGATAACCAGAAGAGAAATGTGTGAAGGATATGACATGAGGAGAAATTGGGAGGAAGAAATGAGGAGGGTTGATTTTGAGGAAGAGGATATCTATGAAAGGAGGAGGTGGGGGAAAATAATGGAGAGATCAAAACAATCGCCACGTGGGAGGAGCTAGAGGTGGACAAGAAAGTTGGGGCAGAGGGGATGTAGTAGTGAGAAACTTAAGATGCCTGTTTTTGAAGGGGCAGATGCTCATGGGTGAATCTATAGAGTGGAGAGATACTTTGTGGTGAATGCACTGACGGAGGAGGAGAGACTCACAACGACGGCTTTATGCTCAGAGGGGAAGGCCTTGTCTTGGTATCAGTGGCGAGACATAAGAGATCCAATCCGATTGTGGAGGGATCCCGCTACGATCTCCTAGTAGTATTCGTAGGAGAGCCCTTGCTTTTGCATTGAAACCACCTTTCAAAGATAGTTTATTAGAATGCTTCCAAACTAGTTAGGAATGAGACTTATACGAGCAATTCTTTGCTCTGGTTTAGAAAAGGGACAATGATGGATTATCAGAAGAGATTTGAGTACCTTTCTAGCCGATTGGGGAGCCTATTTGAGACAGTGCTGGAGAGAAATTTCATGAAAGGGCTCAGCCAGAGATCAGGGCCATTATCCAGTTATTGAGGCCACAACGTATAATATCCAAAATTTTGTCAAATGCAAGCATAAATTTTCCACAAATCATTCCCTGTTTTTATTAAATTCTAGTTATCATTTATCCATTTGATGTACATAAGTATATACATCCAAAATATATGTATACCTTTTTATTTGAGCCACTACAACCATTCAACATTTCATTTAATAGCTGCTACAGCTATTGCCACTTAAAACCCCATGCAGTGGCTGCTTTCATCCAACGGTTGAATGTGCAAAAAGGAGGTTAATGGATGTGTAGTGGAGGGTTAATAAGAATATAATATTAAGCAAAGTGAGCACTAGCCTATTCTTTCCTCCAAACTGTCATTGCTCTCTGTTTTCTGAAGTTTGGCAGCAAGGCAGCGGGAGAGCAACTAGAAGACGGAGGTGTTTAATGCTAGAGCTGCTGCATGTTACTGGAAGGATTCACGAAATAGACAATTTCTAAGTTAAGATAAGGGACTGCTGCAGTGTACATTGAAGGGGGACTGCTGCAGGAGTTGTTAATCAGTGAAAAAAGAGATGAAAAAACTTCAGAAAACAGTAAGGTAAGAAAGCACTAAAGGTAAGGGCTGAAATTTTGCTAAAATTTGTAAGAAACATGCTGAAATATGAGTGTTATGAATGGAGGTCTGCTGGAATTCAGGTTTTCTACGATCAATATTGGATGCTGTTAATTTACTGATATCAGTTGTTGAATCCAGTAGGGAAAACAAGGAAGGAAGAGGAAAGAGAGGTAAGGGAAGGAGTTAGGTAGAATGAGGAGAAGGATGGTAGAGGTAAAGCATTTAAAATTTTATTGGATTTACTTAAGCTTGTTGTTTACAAAAATATATACATAAAATTCCTACCTTTAGGATGTTTACAAAAGGAAAAGAATGCAGGTCTAGGAGAACCAATTTCTAAAGATGTGAGATACACAAACTATGACATAAGAAATAATAAAATCTGATATAATTGCAACATCATATGGTATATGATTTTGATAATCTAAATTCCATTTCATTATGTATTTACTTGTTGGTTCCTCAAGTATTGATGCAATCAAAAATTTTTTTATCACAAAATTAGAAGACTTCCTATATAAAAGAAATACTAAAAAATGCTAAAGAAATTCACCAAATTCTAAAAAGACACAAAATAAAAAACAAAGACACTTTCATAATATTAGAGAAAACTCTTATATTTAATGTCACTTACAAACTTGGACACACACCTAAACTTGCTTTTTCAAGAGACGAAGGGTACAATGGAGTGGATACTTGCGGAGAGACGAAAGAGATTAGAAGCCAAGACGAAGGTTGGAAAGAGCTCGCAAGATTTTCATAGAAGTAGAAGAAGAAGTGGAACAAAGCTCTCAAGCTATTTCCAAGGAAAACCTCTCAGGTTTTGTCCCAAAAATTATCATCATAACCTCTCTAAAATATTAAACAACTACTATTTATAGACATAAGAGGGGAATACAAACAGCCCCAAAACATTAATTAAAAGCTGAAAATAGAAGGCCAAAAGGCACCTAAAAACTGCAGTAGAAATCTGTCTAGAAATCAATAAAAGTCTCTTGGAATTTCCCCAAAAACAGCCACCAAACAGCCACTTAAAATTGTTCAAATTCTGTCCAAAAACAGCCCCCAAAATCTCTTCATATACTCAAATAAATGAGGGAATTGAAAGACCAACAGTCACTATACCAAAATCCCAAACGGCACAGCAAAAGAAAGAGGGAATAAAGCCATAGTTCCAAGCAGGGAAGTCACGGATCCCAGCAGCCAAGCACAGGGACCAAACAGCCATATTCATTTCGGTAAAAGGGGGACCACAGGGCAATAAATTCAAGAGCAAACCAAAGGGCCAAAACCAGCAGGGAATCCGCAGCAGTCCAAGAGGCAACAGGAAGAGGAAAAGGCAAGTGAAATTACAGAGAAATGAGAAGAATAAGAGGGGGAAGGAGAAAAGCAAAGTTTAAAAATTAATGAGCTAATTTTTAGTTTAATAAATGAACTAAAAATCAGCTCATAATGAGCTAACCTTCCACTTGACATAATGAGCTAGAGAAGTCAAAAATCAAATATTAGGATTTGATTTGACCCCCCCCCCTTGCCTACATCAGACTCCCCTTCTTGAGGACTCAACTCCCGATGAGTCAGTTCTTGATTTCTTTCGAGGAGGTGCATACTGATCATCCAACTTATTAATTTTTTTTAGGATATCTTCTTGCTCTTTCTCGAACTGCCTTTGTAGATATGTCTTCCACTTCTCGAATTTTTGATCACAAAAGAACATGGGATATTGAAACTTGTATAGACGGTCTTGAAGTGGATTAGTTGAATCGCCTTCTGTAGGAATCCATCTGTCCAACGGAAGAAGGACATCAGGATTGCCATGATCGTTTTCTTCCATGAATGAAGTCATTTTTTTGTTGTTTTCCATTTTTTGACAGACTAAAAAAAAGACTCAAAAATTTCAACCTAAACTTAGACTCAACTTAAGACTTATGACAAGACTTACAACTAAATCCTAGTACTTCCTAACTTGCTCTGATACCAAAATTGATGCAATCAAAAATTTGGGAGAGGGACCCAAATTTTTGATCACAAAAGAAGACTCTTTCTAAGATCTAGAAAATATCAAGAACTCACAAAACTCGACAAATTAAAACAAAAACAAACTTTTTATATCATATAAAAGGACTTACAAACTTTTGACATAACATTAAAGATGCTTACAAGACACTTAGAAACACAAACACCCTACAAACGATTCTAACAAGATAAACACCTAAAGTTGTATTTCTTGTTTGAGAAGAAGGATACAGGTGGGGTGGTACTTGCGGATAGAAGAAAGAGATTAGAAGCCAAGACGAAGGTTGGAAAGAGCTCGCAAGATTTCCATAGAAGTAGAAGAAGAAGTGGAACAAAGCTCTCAAGCTTTTCCAAGGAAAACCTCTCAGGTTTTGTCCCAAAAATTATCATCATAACCTCTCTTAAAACAACCACAAACAACACTATTTATAGGCACAAAAAGGGCAGCCAAACAGCCCAAATATTAGGGAGGTTAAAAGACACCAAGAATAAGGCTAAAAGACACCCAAAAACTGCAATAGAAAACTGCACATAAAACAGTAAAAAACTCTTGAAATTCTCCCCAAACAGCCACCAAATCAGTCCCAAAAACTGTCCAAATTCTGGCAAAAAAATAGCCCCAAAATCTCTTCATATACTCAAATAAATGAGGGAATTGAAAGACCAACAGTCACCTCTCAAAATCCCAAACGGCACAGCAAAAGAAACAGGAAATAAAGCCACGGTTCCAAGCAGATACATCACGGAGCCCAGCAGCCAAACAGCCACCATAAATTTTGGTAAAAGGGGGACCACAGGGTAGTAATTCTGGAGCAAACCGAGGGGTCAAAGCCAGCAGGAATCGCAGCAATCCAAGAGGTAACAGGAAGAGGAAAAGGCAAGTGAAATTACAGAGAAATGAGAAGAATAAAGGGGGGGGGGAGGAGAAATGTCAAGTTCAAGAATTAATAAGCTAATGCTTTAGTTCCATAAATGAACTAAAAAATCAGCTCATAATGAGCTAATCTTCCACTTGACATTAATGAGCTAGAGAAGTCAAAAATCAAATATTATGATTTGATTTGACCCCCCCCCCCCCCTTGCCTGCATCAGACTCCCCTTCTTGAGGACTCAGCTCCCGATGAGTCAGTTCTTGGTAATGCGGACATCCAACCGTCCATGCCAATCCGAGGAGCTGAAGATCGACGACCGAGATCACTTTGCTTTATTTTCGTTTATTAAGTGTATTTTAATTTAGTTTTGCAATTTCCCATTTCACCCTCTTGTTTTATGTAAGCCCAAGGGGCGAATGTGTCTTTTAATTTCTCTTGAGGCCGATATATAGAGGCCCCTTCTCTTGTATTTGAAGGATGGATTATTGATAATGGAAAATTTTATTTTCGTGTTGATCTCTTAGTGAGTTCAGAAGGATCTCTTTGTGAGTTCCGACTTTCCCAAGATCTCTTTGTGAGTTCTTGAGGAGAGTTTCGCGGATCTCTTTGTGAGTTCCGAGATTCTCAAGATCTCTTTGTGAGTTCTTGAGGAGAGTTTCGTGGATCTCTGTGTGAAGTTCTGACATCCCTACAATCTCTTGAGATCTGAAGTTTAAGAGTGTGGAGGTTAGAAATTCCAAGATGCCCCAAACTTCTCATCCCTTACCAAGCTCGGGCTTTTCCTCCCAAGTTCTTCCTTGCCGCCAGCCTGGGTTGGCCGTCCAGAAATTCACGCCGCTCGGCCATTCCCTTGGGCGACCCCTCTCACCAACCCCACCTCCCTCTCTCTGCTCCTTGGAATAAAGAAATTTCTTAATTAGGAGAGGCTCACAATTAATGATAATTCAAATTCAAAATTTGAATTTGAATTAGCATTAATTACTACTCACAATTAATGACACAATTAAGCCAATAACCATTAATTTAAATCTGAAATTTAATTTCAGATTTAAATCAATTAATCATTTAATCCTCACAATTAATGACAATTCAAATTCAAAATTTGAATTTGAATTATCTTTAATTACTCCTTAATTTCAGATTTCCATTCTCTCTCCCCAAATTGATTTGGGCTTTAATTAATCTTGCCACCTAGGCAAGTATATGGCATTTACGTTTCACATCAGTCTTACTGCAAGAATTCCAACAAACTATAGTATATATAACTAAACAATAAGTTTTATATGAAAAAAGTTTTGATCCAATTTAAAATCTATTTGTTCCAATCCACTTACGCCTTAATCAGTCGAAATAAAATTGAACCAAATTTTTGGCTTTAGGCCCGACTCATTTGGTTAATACTGTCATTGTCAAATCCCCAAATCCTAGATGAGAAAAGTAAAGGGTTTTATTAGGTAGTCGACAACCAGCATAGAACTTGTAGAATAATTATGACATGAATAATTTAATATAAGCTAATATTATAAGAAAAAAAAAGTTAGTGATATTAAGAATATTGCAGGATGTGCTTAGAGTATCAAAGGAAAAACCCCTAATAATAAAAATAGTTGATGGAGGAATCAAATTGTGCAAAAAAATATATAAAAAAAAAGAAGCTTAGTTATATAAATTGATTTGAATGTAAAAGCTTAAAAATTTGACCCACCTCCCCCTCTCTTCCTCCTTGGAATAAAGAAATTTCTTAATTAGGAGAGGCTCACAATTAATGACAATTCAAATTCAAAATTTGAATTTGAATTAGCATTAATTACTCCTTAAATTCGTCTCTCCAATTAAGCCAATAACCATTAATTTAAATCTGAAATTTAATTTCAGATTTAAATCAATTAATCATTTAATCCTCCCAATTAATGACAATTCAAATTCAAAATTTGAATTTGAATTAGCTTTAATTACTCCTTAATTTCAGATTTCCATTCTCTCTCCCCAAATTGATTTGGCTTTACTTAATCTTGCCACCTAGGCAAGTATATGGCATTTACGTTTCACATCACTTAGTTTCTTTCGAGGAGGTGAAGACGGCGCATCACATTCATTGATCAAATCTTCATATTTTTGCATGATCTCATCTCGTTCTCTCAGGAATTTATCTTGTAAGCGTTGCTTTTTCTTGAAGTACCTTTATGTACGTATGTGCATCCATGATTGAAGCTTGTACAGCTCATACTCCAAAGGATGTGTTGACTTTGATGGAATCCATCTATCCATTGAATCTTCAATTTCATCTGGCTTGCTTTCTTCGATTTTTTTGTCTTATTCCATTTTTTAAATGACTCAAAAAAAAAAAAAAGATTCAAAGGACTTTAAAAGACTCAACCTAAAAAATTTAGACTCAAAATAAGACTCACGACAAGTCTTGACTTTGATAAACTAAAACAAGACTTGACAACCAAATCCTAGGACTTCCTAACTTGCTCTGATACCAAAATTGATGCAATCAAAAATTTGGGAAGGGACCCAAATTTTTTATCACAAAATTAGATGACTTCCTATATAAAAGAAATACTAAAAATGCTAAAGAAATTCACCAAATTCTAAAAAGATACAAAATAAGAAACAAAAACACTTTCATAATATTAGAGAAAACTCTTACATTTCATGTCACTTACAAACAACACTTACAAACTTGGACACACAACTAAACTTGCTTTTTCAAGAAACGAAGGATACAATGGAGTGGATACTTGTGGAGAGACGAAAGAGATTAGAAGCCAAGACGAAGGTTGGAAAGAGCTTGCAAGATTTCCGGTGGGGATGAGAAAGAAGGTGGACAAAGCCCGCAAGCTTTTCCAACGAAACCCGCAGGTTTACATTTCCAAAAATCATTCACATAAACATTACATTACAACTCTTAAACATCTCATATTTATAGGTATGAGAAGGGAATACAAAAAGACATGTCATTAAATTCACACACGAATCCAAGCAACACAAGCATGGAAATCCCCCCATGCATTCACTGAAAACAACCCAAGCCTAGGAACCGAAGGAGCAACCACGGGAACCAAAGGAGCCGCACGGAACCGAGGCGCCAAAGCCACGGGAAAACCCCCCAAGCTCAGAAAACCAACAGCCACTGTGAGAACCAAGGAGCTTTGCACGGAAAACAGCCACCTGTGGAAGCCAAAGAGCCATGTCATGGGAAAACACATTTTCTTGGGTTTCCAAAAGCCATTTTGGAATCCCAAAAGACAAACATAGAATTTTAAAAGATAAAGCTACATAAATAAGATAATAAATGAACTAAAATCTAGCTAATAATGAGCTAACCTTTAGTTTAATAAATGAACTAAAAACCAGCTCATAAATGAGCTAAATTCCAGCTCAAAATTTATTGAGCTTGTAGACTCAAGGGAAGCCAAAAATCAATTTATTTTGGGCTTGAGTTGACCCCCCTTTGCCTACATCAGACTCCCCTTCTTGAGAACTCATCTCCCGATGAGTTAGCTTTGTTCTAAAAGCGTTGCACCAAGAGACACCAAGACTCAAATGACAAACATGACTCAAAACAAAACTAACATGAAACTAAGACTCACAAGACTTACAAGACTCACACAACAAGACTCACAACTTGACTTGACAAAATGACTCACAAACCTAGGACTTCCTAACTTGCTTTGATACAAAAATTGATGCAATCAAAAATTTGGTAAGTGACCCAAATTTTTTATCACAAAATTAGAAGACTTCATATATAAAAGAAATACTAAAAATGCTAAAGAAATTTACCAAATTCTAAAAAGACACAAAATAAGAAACAAAGACACTTTCATAATATTAGAGAAAACTCTTACATTTCATGTCACTTACAAACTTGGACACACACCTAAACTTGCTTTTTCAAGAGACGAAGGATACAATGGAGTGGATACTTGCGGAAAGACGAAAGAGATTAGAAGCCAAGACGAAGGTTGAAAAGAGCTCGCAAGATTTCCATAGAAGTAGAAGAAGAAGTGGAACAAAGCTCTCAAGCTTTTTCCAAGGAAAACCTCTCAGGTTTTGTCAAAAAAATTATCATCATAACCTCTCTAAAACATTACAAAACAACTCCTATTAATAGACATAAGAGGGGAATACAAACAGCCCCAAAACATTAAATAAAAGCTGAAAATAGAATGCCAAAAGGCATCTAAAAACTGCAGTAGAAATCTGTCCAGAAATCAGTAAAAGTCTCTTGGAATTCCCTTAAAAAAAGCCACTTAAAACTGTTCAAATTTTGTCCAAAAACAGCCCCCAAAATCTCTTCATATACTCAAATAAATGAGGGAATTGAAAGACCAACAGTCACTATACCAAAATCCCAAACGGCACAGCAAAAGAAAGAGGGAATAAAGCCATAGTTCCAAGCAGGGAAGTCACGGATCCCAGCAGCCAAGCACAGGGACCAAACAGCCATATTCATTTCGGTAAAAGGGGGACCACATGGCAATAAATTCAAGAGGAAACCAAAGGGCCAAAACCAGCAGGGAATCCGCAGCAGTCCAAGAGGCAACAGGAAGAGGAAAAGGCAAGTGAAATTACAGAGAAATGAGAAGAATAAAGGGGGGAAGGAGAAAAGTCAAGTTTAAAAATTAATGAGCTAATTTTTCTATTTGTTCCCATGCTTCAACTCAGCATGGAAATAGCTGCTACCAGGAGTTCCAGTTTTGAGGAATCTCTTCTGCCCATGTAAGAACTACATGAGCTTTTGCTTAGACCATTCACTCTCTCTCTAAGTTTAGCAATGAAAGCCGCAGAGGTATGCAATAGGAGAATTGTTCAGACCCCATTTCATAGGTTTCTTTTGCTGTTCAACATGACCAAGCCTATCTTCCATTTGTCCACGCATCAACCACAACTTGAAAAAAATGAAGGAACAACTTGATCCTCTTCCAGCAACCTTCTCTCCTGTAAAGTATTACTAAGTTCTCTCTCTACGATAGCAGACTTCATCCAAACCTCTAGTGCCCCCTCTCTTCAAGCTCTAGAGCTCCGCCAAAGAATCCCATCTTGCTCCCTAGATTGTCCTCACAATGGTTCTAAGAGAAATCCTAATGTGGACAAATTAAGATCCCCCCGATCCTCACCTTCCCCCTTCCCACCATGAATTCCATATCAATGTCTTCTATCCACCTTTGGTCCCCCCAGGATTTTGCAAACACTTCATGCCCAAAATTACATCTGTGCTCCCTAACTTCATATGAAAACTCCTCATCTCGATCTCTTGCAGTGTCACGCATCATCCCCTAGGCATAGCTCTACTTTTTCCGCCTTCCCCATTCCCACATCACCCAAAAAATAACTCGGTGTCGCCAACTTCAGCCCAATTGGTCAAACCACTTAATTGGAGAAGTGAAATTGTAGGTTGCCTCCATGGTCCACCATATATATTCATTTGATTTTTCTTACTATCCCCTCTACCTTCATGTTGCATAATTGAGGTAAACTCCATACCACTGATTCTAAGGAAACCTTCTTACCACATCTAAGATGCATAATGCTCTCTCCTCAACCTACCTTTTCCTCCTCTAGATCTTCCTTCCTCCTCATCAAGTTACATAAGTACCTAAAGCAAATAGGTCTCTTTTTTGCAGCTGCTCGCGCTGCAAAACTTCTCATCACATATTCAGAGAGCATATTTTCCCTAGTCTCCATCTTTCTCCTAAATAGTTCTACCTTAGTCGAATCAGCTTGAATCCCCTCGAGGGCATGCCTCCCAATCCCCCTATCCTTGGGTCCTTCTCTTGAAATGTGCATCAGGCTTTATCTCTTTTTTGTGGTACCAAAAAAGTAGCATTTATGATAACGTCTTGAATTTGCCTTGTCTCCGGCTTGCTTCTTCTCAGCTGGTGTTTTTGTTCATCCACTTCTCGCTAGCTCCATAGCTGCTCCCCCAACACTGTTCACACCCCATTTGACCCCCTATAGTTATATTTAGCAGTGTAACAAGAAAGAGAATCGAAACATACTCTATCTCTTACTAGCACCCATCCTGAGATACTTTTAATCAGGAACCAAGTGAGATAGAAATAGTCAATTCATAACCTCATCCCAAAAATCTTAAGTTTTTCAAATGCTTAAGACAAAGAATCTTTTCATAACTGAAAGCATTATTTAAAACATTTTAACACATTAGATAAAATACAAGCTTACTAAAATCAAATAAGTAGTTGCATTACCCAAAAGTGTTGTACAGCTTCTACTTTGATCTCTATGTTCACCCAAAATGTATGTACATGGAAAGGGACAGCAACCTTCTGCCTAATGCCCACTATCCTATTTTCTCTTTCCGTGCAGTTTACAACTGTAATATCAAAAATCTGCTCCAGGATCGTCCAGGACGATGCTGGATCGTCCCTGGGACGATCAGTTGTATTTTGCTAGATTTTTGCCCAGTTTTGCTCCAGGTGATTTTCTGTTACACATCGTCCAGGCCATTTGGACATCGCCAGGCGATCGGCACTGTAAAATAATATCGGCCTGAGAATAGTTCTGGCAATCGTCCAGGGCGAATCGGGACGATCGATTTTTGGTCTGATCGTCCCGGACGATCTTGGCGATCGGCCGGGCCGATCCTGAGTATTATAAAGCTTGAAATCAGTCGTTTTGGAAGAGATGAGAAAAATCAAATTAAAAATAATCTGATTTTCTGAGGAGAGAGAAAGTCGAGAGATTTGGAAAAAGGTTGATTATCGGACGACGCGGAGCCGTTTGTCCGAAGTTGACTGTTCAGAATATTGCTGTTACGCGAGGTAAGGCACATTCCGCCTTTCTCCAATTTTCAGTTCCGTCGGAGTTTGGGCGGTATATTCTGTCCGGATTTTGTTTCCGTTACGGTTTTTCGTCCGTATCTTTTGATTGGTCAGTTTTTACCGCGTTAACTTTCCGTATTATTGTTGACGTGCCGAGTGTGGCACATTTTGGTTATTTCCGGAAGATTTTTGTCCGGGGTTATTTTTGATTCGGCGGAGTTTTCGTTTAGACTACAATTTTTCTGTGAAAATGGTAAATTCTTCTGTGCAGTTAGAATTAGTGTCTGAATGTGATTTCTATTTTCTGTGCGGAAATTTGGTAAATTTAATTTGAGGAAATTTTGTGTAATTCTGTTTACTGCCGTTGTGCTGCCCGATTTATCTGATTTCTGATTTGTCCGGATTTCTCTGAATTGAAATGACTATGTGTTATAAGCTAAAAAAGGGAGTTATAAGGGGCCTGAATCCTATGAGATTTCAGTTAGTGTCTTGGGGAAAATCTGAAAATGAGCTCAAATCTGAAGAAATCTGATATCTGTTCTGTTCCGGAACCGATGAATTCTGTTCTTGGGTGCTATAAGCCATTTGTTCTGGTGCCGTGAGCCAATAGGGAGGTATAAGGGGCCTGGATCCTATGCGATTTTCAGTCAGTGTCTGGGAAGGAGGCATAAGGGGCCGGAATCCGTAGGGAGATTCCGTCAGAGTGTCAGGGCATTTAGAGATTATGATATGAAATATTGATCTGATTCTGATTTCTGTATCTGTTTCTGTAAGCAAATTGTGATTCTGATCTGTTCTTGTTTCTGATTCGATTTCTGTTTCCGTTAACCATTTCTGTTCTGATATGATCCTGAAATTTCTGATTTCTGATTTCTGTATGACTCTGACTCTGTTGATGTTATTCTGTCTCTGTTGATCTTGATCTGTACGACTCTGATTCTGATTTGATATCTGTCCGTATAAGTTCTGATTTTCGATTTTCTGTTCTGATCCGTGATTGATTTCGTTTCCGATTTCTGATTTGATTTCTGTCTGCTGAGGTGGTTATTGGATTCTGAGAGTTTAGTATTGGTGGTTTGTTTATTGCTTTGCTGAGCTGTGAGCTCACCCTTGATTTTCTTAGTGGTTTCAGCGGTTCTGGAAAACGGGAATGAAAGTCCCCAGGACTAGAGTTCAGGGTTCTGATCCGTATAGTATTGTTCTTGTACTTTTGATTTTGTACGGTCATGGCTTTTCATTCTGGGTTTTTTTTTTTCTGCTAGCCATGTACCGTATTTGTAGATGATTTGTTTTTGAGGAAAGAAAGGAAAATATAGTATTGTTTTGTTCCGCTGCAAATTGGTGACTTATAGTAGCTCTGTTGTTCTGTGTTTGTGTGTCATGGTTGAGTTAATTTATTTTGGAAGATGCAGTTCAGAACCAAATTCCAAAAGCCAGATCCATTGGATAAAGAAGTTCTGTCACGATCCGGTTCGGGCGGGATCCATCCCCGTCGGGTCGCGGCGTGACAAACCAACTTACTATTATGAGCTAAAGTTAATAAAAATACAAAAATAATTTATAAGAAATAAGCAACAGTTTACAGTCAATGAAACAAGCACCAACATGATAATTGATTATAAAAAATTATTTCAATTATATTTATGTTCGGACATTTTTAGGAAAATTCATATTGATGATTATAGGCGATTGCCTCCAAAGTTTGTGCCATCTTGTCTCGTTCATGTGTCGATTTTGCCCATATAATTTTCTCTAGAAAATTTGATAGTGTATTTATGGTATTGACGACGGTTTTGAACGGAAACACGAAGTTCGGTCGTCAAATCTGGCGTCGTTTGGGCGAACATCGAGGCCAATTTCTTAATTCTTCATCCGTTGTCGCCCGGATCTGTGCCATCGCCACGATTGATCCCAATTTAATTAAATAAATTGTATATTTTAAAAATGTTAACTTACGTTTCCAGACGCAACTATTAAAGTTCAGTCCATCGATCCGCATCTCATCCGGGCTCTGACTGCGAGGTGCCTCGACCTAATTAATTGATTTCCTGGTCACTATGACACAAATCTGTTTGGCCATGAGTTTGTTTTGAACCTCTCAAGTGATTGCGTCGCCTAAACCCGCACGCTATTTAATTCGTGATTTTGTCTAACTTTTGCACATATTTTGAGGTATTAGGGATTAACAAAGTTCATTATGATGATTATAGGCTTTTGCACACTTATAGCTCTCTAATAAAGATTGGTTAGTATTCTTAACTTTTTTAAAATTGAAGCTACTCACTAATCCAAGGTTGGGTCTGAATTCCTAAACTTTAAATTGGAGAGAGAGTGAGGCTTACCTCAATCAGGTCTTTCATCTTTATTGTGCATGGGCTTATCCCTATATATAACTCTACTCACCTTTCTAATAATTTCACATCTCTCATAAATACATGTTCATATCTCATGAACAATTATAAAAATAGTACCATACAATAATACTTGATGTAGTGGCAGGGGGTCAAATCAAATCCTAAATATTTGATTTTTGACTTCCTCCTACCCGCCATTATGTCCAAGTGAAAGGTATAGCTCATTATGACTGATTTTGAGTTCATTTATTGAACT
>NW_021318893.1:292815-339798 GCF_001605985.2 Dendrobium catenatum
TCTCTCTCTCTCTCTCTCTCTCTCTCTCTCTCTCTCTCTCTCTCTCTCTCACGCGCACACACACAGTGGAGCTTGCCTATTTGTCTGTGGCTCTTAGCCATCAACTCTCTCATGAGAAGAATGCCCGACTCTAGTTAAAAGAATTCAACAATTTAGACGAGTTGATGTTACATGCTCATCAAAACCTGTGACCCCCTCAATATACAAAGGTGTAGGAAATTGAACTTCAAATACTTCGATGCAATAAAGCTTATGAAGCCGCAATTTTAGACACCAACACTTTTAACATGCATTCAAAGTCTAATGTGAGATGTTTAATATTAAGTTTTAAAATAATCCTAAACTTAGACATTGTGATTTTAGAATCCTCAACAATATCAAAATGCAACTCTTCAAATTTCTTAATCATTCAATCAAAATTTCAAACTCTTGTCATAAAATATTGAAAGCATCAAGTAGATGAATATGATAAGATAAAAGGCAAATCATTTTATTTTAACAATAAATTTATCTCAAACAAAGTGGTGGTACATTCTAGTCTCGAGCTTTAGCTTACTCAATCAATTTTAATTTTGTATAGTTTTTTTATTGCTCTTTAGACATTATTTGCCACTATAGATAATATCCATGTCCATTATCCAATCAAAAAAGACAAATGGATCTATCCTTCCATCAAAAGTAGAAGCTTCAATTTTAAACCTCTAGTTATGTCATCAATTATATCAAAATTTTGATATTGATAACTTCTACAAACTTCATTATCATAAACCCTATAACATCTATCTTGATTATTTCCGTCGTGATAAATTCTCTCATCTCCTACCTGTATTAAAATTCAAATGAATAAGTTCATCATTATAATTAGATTCAACTTCAAGTTCATGTACATGAACTTCAATGGGTTTTCAAATTTTGAATTAGTTCCTTACATATTTGATTTTGCTTATTTAATAATTCAATCAATTAATATTGTAAAGGTGTGAAAATTGCCCTTCAATGATTTATTAAGTTACTATCATAATGAGCCCTCCCTTTGAGTAATATGTTATCATAACCTAAAGATCTAATACTAAATCGGAACGAGATGTTGGTTCCGAATGCAATGAAAATGATACAAGGGATTAAGATCACCAAAACAAAAAAAAAAAACAAAAAACTAGGATTACCAGACCAAAGGTTACTAAATTAACAAACAATTCAGTTTGTTTAAATGCTAACACCAAAATATGTGAAAGGCAAACCAAAATGATAATAAAACTATCGAATAATTTGAGAAAATAATGAGAGATTTGAAGCAAAAATCTATTAAGTAAATGATATTTTTTTGCCAAAATTAAAAATAAGCTGTGATAAATTTGATCAAAATGATAACCCTTGCAATACAAATAATAAATTTTAGAAAAATAAAAAGATTAAAGAAAGAAGTCACCAAAGTCATGAAAATCTAGGCCTCATGCTGGATCTAGGAGATATATTCCTTTAACTTACTTTGATAAACATTTTGCTGTTTCTGACATTTTCCAACCAGAAGTCTTAGCCTCAACAGTTTTTCTTTTCCATTCTATAATATTTGTTGAACGCTTATCAGAACCTCTGGCAATTTGTTTCTTGGTCCACCTTGTCACTGTTACTTGATCATCAACCTGAACATCCCTGACCTCCAGCTTTGGGAAATGGCTCTCCAGCTCTTCTATGGTATTCACCAATATAGGAGAGGGCAAGTACGAAGGCTCATGCTTGGGAGAAGATTGAGAGCTCCCCTCGGGACTCATCTGTGTTGCTACATCCTTCGTCAAAACTAACATAGCAGAGTTGGTACCCTCCTTGATGCATTCAAACTTTTCATCTAAATAAAATTAGCACACGATAAACTATTTAGAGAAGAGTGGATATGCTAAAATATAATATCAACACGGGATTGAAAAGAAGCATGCACATCCTATATACAAATAATGAAAAGTCAAATTATTCACTGAGCAAGAGTATATCACATAGACGGGTAAGAAATGTCAACTATAATTAATATCTCACAATATGTGAGTTATCATTTGGCATACTTTGTATTTATAAACAAAAAAATGAATTTCTACACAAGTAGAGCTCTGTCACTACCCATAACACAGTATTCTACACGTTGATCTGCATGAAGATCATTTGGCTCAGCCCAATATGAAAATAAAAGTCAACAATGGGATCAGACACAGCAAATATTGCTGTCTAATAAATGTTTATCCAATGAAATTCACTTACCCTTGTAGTCCTTTCCTAAAGGCCACCCAAGGATTTCATATATGTAGGGGCATAAGCAAGCAAAGCTTGAGCGAACTTTTAGCCTGTGCTCGATTTATGCTCAATAGGTCCAAAAACCTTATGCCCAATTTCGGTTCACTTTATGCTCAATAGGCTCATTTGCAGCTCAAATTATATTAAATTCAAACAATTAAACCTTTATATGAGCAGCGCTTAGATCTCAGCAATTGGATTAAAATACAATGGATGAAATATAAGAATGACATCATAACTTATGCCAATTTTCAGTTCACTTTGAGCTTGATAGGCTCATTTTTAGCTCAAATTATATTAAATTTAAAAATTTTACCTTTATATGAGCAGTGCTTAGATCTTGGTGTTTGTATTAAAATCCAATGGATGAATATATATATATATATATAGCTATTAATGAGCTAACACAATCGAATATTGGTGTGGAAACCTGCAAGTAAGGAGAGAAACTAAACAGAGAAGAGGAGAATAGTTAGAAGAACAGGGAGTCTGAGCAGATAAGCAATCCAGAGAGAGGAAGAGGAGTAAGAGGAAAATCCGTTCTTCGGGAATACTATATCAGTAAAATCAACTAACTCGCCTCCAGTGAGGTATATCCCTATATATACTAAGAAGAAAGCTGACTAGGAAAAAGGTGTAAACGTAATGATGCTAAAAGTCTGCAAGAATAACAGAAAAGGTAAAAGAACTAGTGGAGGCTGCAGCGGACGTGGCTAGGAATAATGGGACTAGGAATAGTCATCACATCAGATCTCCCCCTCTGTAAGAGATTCCTCGCCTGAGGAATTAATTTGGGCGATACCCGTGTCTGCTGATTTATAAGCTATGATGTCTGCTACATTGAAAGTTGCAGGAGTTAGAAAACCAGGAGGTAAGTCGACGACGTAAGCATTATTATTGATGCGCTGCAGGATGGGTACTGGTCCAATTCGCCGTGGACTCAATTTGGAATAAGTCCCAGGTTGGAACCTTTCTTTGCGCAAACGGACCATGACCAGCTCGCCGGGTTCGAAAATCTGCTCCCTCCTATGCTGATCGGCGTGTGCCTTGTACTCTGCATTTGATACCGAGAGTTTGGCCTTCACGTCCTCCAGCATCTTGACATATTGTTCGGTGGTGTCGGCAGCCGCCTTGCTCCTGCATTTTGGTAAAATAGCAATATCGACGACATGATTAGGAATTTTAGTGTATACTATGCTAAACGGGCATTGGCCGGTAGATCGGTTGCTCATAGAGTTGTAAGCGAATTCGGCCTGCCCCAAGTAATCGTCCCACTGTTTTGGGTGCTCATGAGCAATGCACCTCAACATACTTCCCAAAGATCGATTGACGACTTCCGTCTGGCCGTCAGTTTGAGGGTGGTATGCTGAACTCAGCTTAATTTCAGTCTGTAGCCGTTTCCAAAGTTCTCGCCAGAAGTGACTGATAAACTTCACATCTCTGTCGGATGTGATGCTACGGGGTAATCCGTGAAGGCGGACTAGGAAAAAGGTGTAAACGTAATGATGCTAAAAGTCTGCAAGAATAACAGAAAAGGTAAAAGAACTAGTGGAGGCTGCAGCGGACGTGGCTAGGAATAATGGGACTAGGAATAGTCATCACATCAGATAGAAGAACAGGGAGTCTGAGCAGATAAGCAATCCAGAGAGAGGATTGCTTATAATCCACAGGTCCCAGGATCGAAACCTGGCTCTGATACCAATTTGGTGTGGAAACCTGCAAGTAAGGAGAGAAACTAAACAGAGAAGAGGAGAATAGTTAGAAGAACAGGGAGTCTGAGCAGATAAGCAATCCAGAGAGAGGAAGAGGAGTAAGAGGAAAACCCGTTCTTCGGGAATACTATATCAGTAAAATCAACTAACTCGCCTCCAGTGAGGTATATCCCTATATATACTAAGAAGAAAGCTGACTAGGAAAAAGGTGTAAACGTAATGATGCTAAAAGTCTGCAAGAATAACAGAAAAGGTAAAAGAACTAGTGGAGGCTGCAACGGACGTGGCTAGGAATAATGGGACTAGGAATAGTCATCACATCAAATATAGCTCTGCTTCTAGCTTAATAAGAAAATGAGTTAAAAATAGTTGCTCTAGCTTGTCAAGCTTACTGAAAATCAAGTTAATCACAAGTTGTTAGTGAAAAACAATATTTATTGTCAGCCTTACATATAAAAAATGCTAGTTTTTGTATGGAATGTTATTTCCTCGATAGAACTAGTTGTGCTATTGCCTCGAACTTCAATACCATTGGTCGAGCTCACCAGGGGGGTTGCAGGGGTCCTCCCCCTTCTTGGGTTTGAGTGTTGGGGCACTATATAGTCTACTAGTTAGAGATAAATAGAGAGTAGAGCATCGCAACACTCTAGAACCCGATGCTGCTAATCAAGATAAAGACAGAGAGCCTAGTACTGCAAGTCAGGTGGAGCAATTTTCTTTCTCGTTTTTCCTGTTTAACTTGAAGGGTTGAATCCCATGGAGGTTTTATGTCTCTTTGCTAGTTCTGAGTGAGACGGAAAGAGATCTAAACAAATTTCTCCCAATTTTCGTAGTAGATTTCTTAGTGTTGTATGGCTCCATAGTTTTTTTTTCTGATTTGAGATTTTTACATTAAATTCTAGTGTTCTTTCTTTTCTGCTACATTTTCCTTTTATTGTTTGTTTCGCTGTGTGGTTCTACTTTCCCAACAAAAAATGGATTAATTTGAGGTAATAAATAGATTAGACCTATTGGACCTTAATAGAAATAAATTAAGAAGTAGCACTAGGGAGTAAATTTGTTGGTTGATGTTCTATTAAATGATCATCGGAGTTATTATTGTGCATATTTATTGTTGTTGGGATCAACAACCTACAATGAATGCTTATAGTATGTTACTCTCTGTTAGGTATCAACATGTTAGTTTTGTGTGGAATCTGATTGTGTCAATTCAATTGAGTTATATTGTTGCCTCGGATCTCAATTCCATTGGTTGAGCTAGCCGAGGGGTTGCAAGGGATCCTCCCTCTGCTTCAATTTGGGTGCTTTGCACCAAAAAAATTTCTTCCATACAACTATAACTATTGCGGTGCTGTGTACCCAAGTTCTACGACTCTGTATTGTCTAGTTGGAGGCAGGAGACAGAGAATTAAGCAATGCGGTGCTCCAAAACCCGACATCGCAGCACTCTAGATCCCAGTACTACAGCGCCATCAGACAGCCTAGAGACAGATAATGGAGTGTAGCGGCACTCCAAACCTGACGCCACGACACTGCAATGCTGGCTAGATAGTTTTCTTTCTCGTTTTTCATGAATGGTTACATCCCTAGGTGATTTTATTGTATTTTTATTTGTTAGTTTTCATGATGGTGCAAGGAAAACTAACAAGGAGAGAGTGAGAGAAAAGAGATCTGTGCTATTTGTCCTAAATTTTCATAGTGAATTTCTTAGTGTGGTGTGGCTCTATGGATTTTTTCCCGATTTCGGGCTTTTCCACGTTAAATTCTGATATTTTTTTTCTTTCCGCTACAATTTTCTATTTCTTGTTATTTCGCTGTGTGGTTTACTTCCCCAACACTACATTAAGCACATAGGGAATTCTCTATGTTAGTTTAAATACATTATGGTAACTTTGGAGTATTCAAGAGATGCAAAGCATTTGGTCTTAATATATCCTGCAGAATTGAAGTTTGATTAAACAGTAGAATCGAAGCATCAAAGATGCCCATTTATTTTCTACCTACTCATGAAAACATCTGAAGATAGTCTCTATAGTCAACTAGCAAATGTTGGAAGCTATGATGTTCAACTTTCAGTGATGGAAAATACAATAATCCATCAATAAGTCAGTAAATACTCAAGACTAATTTTCAGGGTCAAGGTAAAAACAAGGATTTTCCAAAAATGACAGTCATTGCAATAAAACAAATCCATATAATAACATGAAGAAGCTAAAAGTATTATCATCATTAACCTTATCACAATTATTTTTTCAACATTTTAAATCACAAGTCTGAAATTATAAGCAATACTAAAAAATAAATAGAGATTACAAAAACTAACGGATCTCTTGTGAAGCAAATCAATCATATTATTAGAATCTTGCTTAGCATGATAATGAACTAAAAATACTATCGAAATGAGGAAAAGCTAGAAACTCAGACATTACTCTGAGGGTTTGGTAAGGATGAAGCTGATTCGAGTAAATTTTCAGAGCACCCATGAATGCTTGCAGATCTCAAAATGTAAGGTTCAGCATTTGCTGAAGATGACCTCGCACTTTCTCCACTGCCAACGCCACCTCTTCTGTTGTCAGAAAATCCACGATCTGCAATCAGAACTCCGGCCGAAAAAGGTGAGCTACCAGTAAAGGTTCCAACCCTTCCACTATCGAAGCACGGAGCAATTGGTGAAGCTGGTGAGTATCCAGGAGGTCCAAGGGGACCACTTTTGGACTTGGGACGTCTATGATGAGAGGAAGGGAGAGACGATCGGAAAACTCCATCAGTGGAAACAGGGCTAAAGATCCACTTCTCTGCATCTTCCCATTTTGAAGGCAAAACACGGCCATTGTTAAATGGAAGATAAGATCCGGCACCCATGTACCTCCTGCTGCTATTAGCAGGCAGAGGCACTCTTTCTGAGCTCCAACCCTTCTGGTACCCAATTGTTCCTGTTCCGTGCCGGTAATTAGGCGTTCCAGGGCTTGGGAATGCTTCTGATCTACTGTGAGAGGAGGTGGCAGAGCTCTTCTTCATGGATCCCATGCCACTGGCCAAAAACCGAGGGGACAAGACAGCCACATCAGTGCTAGGGGTGTGAAGGTCAAGAGAAGCAGGCCTTTGCCTTCGAGTCTTCCTTCCCTGAATGGGGATGGCTTCAGATTTATGACGCCGAATCTGACATTCTAACAAACAGATGGATGAAGTACAAAACTCAGTGCAAATGAGAGATATTTGGATGAGGAAATGAGGGGTTTAAAATGGCTTTTACCTCTTAAGGCGTGCAAGAAGGAATGCTCTGTTGTGTTTAGGGCTCCGTACCCCTCCCCTTCACCATCTTCCTTCTTTAAAGCTCGCTCTAATTCCTCCACCGGGCCTGGGAGATTTTGAAAAGATGGGCATCTTAAAAAGTGACCTTTACAGAGCAGACATGACTGGCAGAGAAAGGACTGAAACAAAGACCAATTGTTCAATGCTTGCTAGTACCTGCAACAATACTGTGGGGCGAGGAAAGGATGGCGCCATTTTTCTCCGGATCTGGATCTGGGTCAGTGCCACTGGAGTAGCGCTCGCGTACTGCCAAATTCTGTAACAATCAAAGGAGAAATAAACATTTCATATCCTGAAGATGCCGACGAAAACAGCCAGCTACTGCAAAGGAAAAGCGATAATGGTTAGAAAAGAAGTTGCCGTGCTTCCCTCCAAACTCCTTTTTTTTTCCTATTCACCGTCGTCCACCTCACTCTTTCGTCTAATGTCTTTATTCGATCCGGTCATACCATGCATTATTAGTCAAGGATCAGTTACCTTTAAACTTTAACATTAAAGGAAATTGTGAAACCAACAGATCAACTGACCACCAGCCGCAAAATCCATATTTTTTTTATTGAAGCTTTCCCTTTCACACTAGATAGAAAAGAGAGGTTCAAGAGCGAGAATGAGAGAAAGAGTGAGCTCTGATCATACAATGCAGAGTTGTGGGAATTGCGATTCGTGCTCCGATCCAAAGGAGCAGCGCCCAGCAACGCTTCGGGACGTTGAGGAGAAGTTGCTGCCGCTGCTTAAATAAGCGGCGGTGGAACTGTTACCGCTGCCATTGGTGGCTCTGTGATCACACGAGTAGGCAATAACAGAGTCGGGGCTCTCCGCCGAAGCTCGCCTTCTCCGGCCACCGGATTTCCGCTGCGTCCAATTCTTTCCCTCTCTTTGCTCTCCGGCTTCCACTTTAGCAAAATCTGCAGCGGCCATTCTCGACTTCAGTGCATTTCTTCCTGTAAGGTTGTTAGTAGAGGGATTGAAAATTTTTCTAGGTGATCATTGCGGCGGATTGGAAGCAAAATTAATACTTTTTAGAAGTGGTTCTTTTGTAAAATTGTTCATAATTGTTACTACTTAGTGTTTACTCTCCATGGTCATCTGCATTAACTGTCTGGGGACATCGGCTGATTACCATCAATGGCTCATGTCCACCTTTAGGGGAAATTATTGGGACAGGTCACCGGATGTGCTCGAAGTCCAATGAAAATGCGCTACATCATCTCCTACTCGGTACTGAGCAGTACCAAACAGTACCGAGCTCGGTACTTCTCAGTACTACTCGGTACTCAGTACTTCACAGTGTCGTGCTCAATACTGCTCAGTACTGTGAATACCGAACGTAAGTTGTGTCTGGTGACTTGACCCAATAATTTCCCCATCTTTAGAGCTGCAAGAGAACTAAACGTCGGACAAATTGCCAGTTCGATTAATGCTTATTTGTGATCGTTTAATTAACTAAAATAAATTTAAACAATATTTTAAATACTCGATCCTTAAATAAACAAGTTTGAACACTAATGTGTTTAGCTCATTTATGTTTGTAAATAACATCATTTAAAGCTGAACAAGCTCGATATTAAGCTCAATAAAAGCTAGATTCGTATTAGATTCAAAACTCGTGAATAAGCTCAATAAAAACTGAATTAATATTTGATTATAGAATTAATAAATAAACATAATATAAAAATTTTATATTTATTATAATATATTGATATAAGTATTGTTAAATGTTAAAATTTAAAGTAATTAAATATTATAACATATGCTAACTAAAATAAAATTTGCATATTTATTAAATTTTATTGAATAGGAAAGACAAGAAGTGCGGCAAACGCTGAACCCTTCCCTTGTCATTTTCCCTTGCCATTTTTCCCTTGCCATTTTTCCCTTGTTTAAAAAAAATCTCTAAATATGTTCACGAACATGCTATATATAATTGTTTGTTATGAGGCTCCATAAAAGCTCGTTTGTTAAGTTAATGAGCATCTAGAAGTAGAGCTCATTTATAGCTCGTTAAGGTTTGTTTGTTTAAAGCTCAATAAACACTAAACAAATTGAACATGAATCGAACATGAACTAAACATAAACAATATTGATTTAAACAAATCAAACATGAACACAAATAATAAAGCTTGAATCAAACACAAACTAAACTTGAACAAACTGAACTCAAATGTGGACACTCTCATACTGGACTCTGCTTGACTCGTTTGTAGCCCTATCCACCTACATTTTGTTTTTCTTAAGATTTGCAAATATACCATGACTTATTCTTATAAATTTATCCATCCAATATTAAATTTTTACATTTATTTATATAAAGTTTTGCAATCTAAATCTTATTAAATATGTGCATGAAAGATAATATTTTCACTCTTATTGCATGCTAGAATTGGGGAAATTTTTAAACAACCTCATATTAATTCTTTTATTGTATTCGGCATGTTAAAAAAAAAAATTAAGAGTAAACAAAGTCGTTTGTTTAACGGGTGACTTGCTCCTAAATATATATATTTTTAATTATTTGTCTTATTGTTTTTGTGGTGAGCTATACAACATAGTGCATGATCCAAATATTATGTTATAAAGGAAGTTTTAATAGGAAAACTTTTTTTTTTTTTTTTGCAAGTTTATGTAATTTAACTATTTGTGTAAGTTTGTCTAATTGATAGAAATTTTTACATTGTCCTGTCACATCAGGTGGGTTGTACATGAAAGACTAATAACTTCCATATGGTTGTAATATTTTATGAAAGACTAAAGAGTAAAGATTTGAAGCAGGCGAGTAAATTTTTAACTAAGCATAATTAAATTTTGTATTAAGAGTTTAAGCACATTTTAAAAAACTTTAGAACTAACCAAAATCACGCGTTTGACAGGTAATTAGCAGTTTACTAAGCTTTTTTCTTTTGGAAAAAATCTCACGGAAGGGGCCTACGCATTAAGATAGATAAAAAATACACGTCCTTAGAGACTTCAAAACTCACTAAAATACAATAATTGAAATAAAACAAAAAAGCCTCATGATCCAGCTAAAAAAGAAAAAGCAAAAGAAAGATCAACTCAAATGGAAACCAAAAATGAAGGAGACAGAAGAAAACACCAATAGCCTAGTAGACAACCATCACATCCAGAGTAAAAGTGACATCCAAATTCGAAGACCAACCCGCACAAACCAAAAGGAGAGATGAAAACCTCACCAACCATACAAAAAAGCTTCCAAAGCAGCAGCCATCAATCCAAAAAAAGCTATTTTTTGGATTTCCTTTTTCTACGATTGCCCATCCGAACGTTAGTACCTCGTATGCCACGATCCTGTTCAAACACTTCCTCTTCATCATCATCAGAAGGAGAAGATGAAGAACCTGCAAGCCAATAAATTTGCTCCTTAATATTTTCCCCCGATCTGACTCCCACATGGCAATGCAAGGCGTTAGCAGAAAGTAAAGCAACTGGAACATCAACAAGCTGTTCATTCACTCCCAATCCCACAGATAAAAATGACATAATCAGATCGGCAAGCATCACATGAGAAGTAACAGAAGGATCCAACTCACTACAATCAATGTTCACCACTCCTAAATTAACAACACAAAGTTCATTATCACCCACATTCATCAACGCATTACCAAAAGCACCTTGAGCCACATTAAATTCATTCGAATAAGGGTCAACGACCACAGCACAATGAGACATATTACATTCATGCAAAGAAGAATCAACAGCCACTGCCCTGATCATGTCGGGGACCAACGATTCATTTCCAACTAAAGAGGATTCAATGTCAATATCAACACGAGCAAAAAAAGGAGCAACCTCTCCAGACTGTAGGGGTAAAGCCTTCTCAGGGAAAACAACATCAACTATGGGGTTCTCACCCGAAGCAATAGGAACCGCAATAGCAACATTTATATCACCCCCATCCAAATCAAAACCAACCACATTAGGCATAGGAATATTAGCTAAAGGAGGATTAACAACTTTAGTAGCGATAGCCTCTTTAACATAAGGAACAATACCCAAATTCGGATATAGGGTCGGGCAACAATCCTTAGAATGACCCAAAGATTTACAATGAAAGCAATACAAAGTAAATTCATCCATTTTAACCGATTGAGCATAACAACAAGTCTCTAACCCAAGCCAAACTTGAGAAGCATAATGTTTCGTAACATCTAATTCCACTAATATGTGTGCCACAGAGGATCTTGAGCCATTAATAGTCACACTATCCGTGCGCAAAGGTCTACCAAAAAGGGACCCCAAACCATGCATAATTCGGGGGGAGAAAATATGAGGATGCATATAGGGAAAAAGAAACCCAAATGAGGACAATGGGAGATTCCACATTAATGTCAAAATGTGGAGTCCATTTTAAAAATTTCATGAAGCAGTTGCACTCGAAATAGAAGCGATGAGAGAAAACCCTACAATAATCTAAGTCATTAACAAGCTTAATCAACACATTTTCAGGATTCAGTAAAGTAACCGAAGAATCCCCAATAAGCTTTAGGTTAAAGAAAAAATTTCAAATTAAGTCAAGCTGAGGGCGTCGGCCGGGAAATTTTCTGACTAAAGCAAACTTGAAAGGCAAAGCAAGAGATGCCATTTCTACATCATAGATAAACAAAGCCGACAACTATGGTGAAAAGAAACTTTAAGCGGAGGAAAATTTGGTGAAGCCGACTCGCTGAATAAAACATATCTAAAAGATCTAGATTTAACTTCATCCAAGAAATCGGGGTCCATTAACCGATTCCAAGCTATAGGAATGGAAATGACAGAAAAACCAGCAAAGATTAGGGAAAAAATGTAACGCAACGACAGCGACAGACGGAAGAGGAAGCCCCAACAACCATCTTCTTCGCCTACCTCCCCGCATCTCAAGGGCGAGCAAACAAGGAGAGACCGAGAGAAGGAGTTCTCGACGTCGGATGCTTCTGGGGTTTGCGAACAAAGAAACCGGAGGAACACACAAGTCGTGACTAGACATTACTAAACCAGGTAGCCGTTACCCTCAGTAACTAACTATTCAAATAATTATTTAACATAACTCACCAACATAATAATATTCAATACTTACACTATATAACATTTTTAAAAAAGTAATCTTCAAATTGACCCATTTATCTAATTATGCAGCCATGTTTTGCCTTTAGTCAATATAGAATTAATTTTACTGCCATAATTTTAAAAATTAAATATTGTATAATAAGTGAAAATTAATAGAGTAGTGAGTTAGATGAATTTAGGAATATAGTTAACATATTTAGTGAGTATCAAGCCCAAGTGTAATGAGCCCTAGTCGATTGTTAGTGCTTGTTATTATACTATTATAAAGCCCTAGTTGATCTTTACTACATTCATTAGTATTGTGGGTAGTTATTGCAATACACATTAGAATCTGTGCAATCATTATTGATGGTATTGAATGTTGAAGTAATTGTGATAGGAATCATTTAAAAAATCTAACTTGAGCTGGAAAGTTGTGTTATTACATCATCAAGTCTTGTCTACATCATCTTTATTATCTTTGTCATTATATTTAACACATGAATCCAACACTCAGTACTTTAATATGTATTGGGAATTGAACATGAAGTGCTGAGCAACCAATATGTAGCTAGGTGCTCCCAAGCCCAAATCTGCAGCAAGTGTATGTACCCAGCTATGTTCACCCTAGTAGGCCTTATTATTTCAATCAACTCCCTATATAGGTGTGCCAGGACTGATCATCTAAGAGAGTACATACTAAAGATTCCAAAATCCTCCATGATAGTCATGTATTGCAAGTGTATCTCTGAACCTAGTGTATTGAGTATTAGGTGGCACCCCATGATGCACAAAATGTATGCCTTGAAATGCCTCCAAAAATTCATCTCATTCAATTCTAAATATGAATCATGCTAGAAAGTTCAACACCACCATATGAGTGGCATGCATGTCTCTAAATGTGCATGCCACATATGAAATTTGGACATGATGTGGCTGTCAAAATCATCATGGTAGACAACATTGTGGTCCAGATGCCTGCCTAATAGGTCATCGCAATAATTAAGCCAACTCAACCAACATTTACATGGTCCAACTATTATGTGGCCCACTAAAACTGGTCAATCTATCTAAACACCTAAAAACATTGTCACATCCTATAATGTGATGGTCATCTCGCCAATTGGGAGGTGGAAAGTGTCGGTTAGCAGTGACCATCTCTCAACTAAAGCAGTCAACAAATGGTGGTTTAGTCAGCATAATGAAGTAACTTATAAATTATAAATTGCACTGATGGTGACCACATCAAGAATATGACTATAAATGTATGTTGCCACTTCACATAAGATATTTTTTAGATGTACCTAAATGTTTACTTAGCCCATCATGCAAACACCATAAACAAGAATTGATCATGTTTTCATGCTTTGCACATGTTACTATAAACTTCTGTCTGTTCGATGCAAATAATATATATTGAACAGTATTTTCTATAGACTAACATTTTATAGCAAACTATAGGTCCGATTAACTTACAAAACACATCTCGTCGATCAATTCTGTTGGAATTAAATTAAAAATCTTCTTCTTCTTATTGTTTCCCACATCTATCACTATTAAATATAATTTCCTCATCCCATTATCGGGTGCTCCTACATGTTTCTACATAGTCATTATTGATAACCATTATTTCTTCAGGGGGAACAGCCCTAGAGCAATAATTTTGGATCATAGTAGGTATCTCCTCATACTACATTTGCTTCATTTAAATTGGGTAGTAGGCCATCAGAATCCTTACAACCTTGCTCACTGGATCTACTGCACATTATTTTATAACTATCATCAACAATAGGGACTGAATGGGTCGAAGGACTCGGAGCATCTTGCCAATGCTGATTTTGCATATCACTACGTTTAAAAAGGTAATTTTTACTTGGATATCAATAAAAGAGCTTAAATTCTTAAACTTACTAAGCTGTTTAATAGGCTACTTACTGTGCCCATGGATCTTTAGTTAGTTGGAGACTTAAAACATCCTCATGCACTTTGACCCTTCCTCCAGGCTAAACAATTCATGTATTTGAGATGTTAGATTCTCAATATTAATTATTGGCACGCTCAGCTTTGCAACTTCCATATAAAAGATAAGAAGTTTTACCATAGCTAATTGTCATAACTCAACTTCATACAACTCATCATTCTCAACATGTGAAGCAATGAAATCATTCCTGCCTGGAACTCAGAAAATTAAGTTCACTGCATACTTGGTTGCATCGTAATTTAGTTCCTTAAGAATCATTAACTTAAGTTGATCTAATTTGTAGTTTCTTAGCACTATTGCAAGGGACGATATGATTAAGACGCCCAATATACATTGGTGCAAAATTAGCATCCAAACATAATTCACTATCATATCTTAACATAAACATAGCTTCTCTTAGTTGCTCTTACTATCATGCCTCAACTCACCTCACCCTATTGGCTTTGCTCCTGCCGAGCAGTTCCCCACTTCCTATCTTCATTAACTATTGATATGTCTCCTTTTGCTGGGACTGTTTTTTTGATGTTATCAATGCTTTTATTTTCCACCACATTTCTTTCTGATGTCTCTCTTCATGGATGGCCCGCCCTAACTATGCAATTCATCGGCCTCTTCTCATGTTAAACTAAACCCCTTCTATTATAATCAGCTATCCTGCAACTCTTTTTTTTATTTAAAAACTTTATTGGGTTCGTCCCAGATTTGTGTTTTTTTGTCTGCATGCGTATTTTATCATTGTAAAACTCAGGGTCTTTGCTGCTACACATTTTTGCTTGCTGAATTAATTTTATTGAACGGCTCCACGTGTGAGGGGACTGCCGAGATAATGACGATCTGGTACAGCTAAATTAATTGCAACGAATCTGTGCCTCATTGGATTCCCCGATCCGGTGCCTGAAGAACAATAATTTAAAGCGGGGACCTATTCATTGCTTAGTTTGGATGGTGGGCGAATACGATTCTCAATTCCCCTCAAGCGATAGCGTTATTTAAATGGGATCCAATCAAGTATGGGTTAGAAAGTTTTTGGGGTGGGTGTCAAGTCTAGATCAGACGATGATTAATTATACCGCCAAGTGCCCTTTCGGGAGTGGCATCGGGTGGATACCATATCCCAAAAAAAGGGAATTTTTTGTAGTAAAATAGCCTGATGCAACTTTACTCTCATGCACGAGCTTTTATTCTGTGCGGACACCGGATGGTTCTCCCGTCCGGTTAAGCACTGGATACCTAGCGGTACCTAGGGGTGCCCAGCGCGGGTATCGAGCTCCGTACCGAGTAATAGAATGATATGAAATATTTTTATTGAACTCCAAACGCACTCCGGACTCCGCATAGAATAATAAATCCTCATTCACAGTTCGTAATAGCGTAATATCCATAAGAGCATTTAGGCTACAGTTTTTTATTTTTTTAATTTTATATAAAAAAAAACTGTTTTGTATCCAAATGAAGCCTTAAGCAGTTTTGTGTAGATGAAAACGTGAAATCCATTTTAAGGAACAGGATCCCACGGCTGTGGTCGATGCGGTTATATTGTTCCGCAAGATCATTATTGGCGGTATGAAGCAGGTTTGTCCTCGTCAATCATTGGTGGGTTTTTCTTGCGGGACGATTAGAGTGTGCCCGTAGCAGGTTTTGTTACGGGGAGCGATTGGTTTAATGAATGGGACCCTCTTCTGGCGGTTCAGAGGACCGTACTGTCGTAGCGTGATTCTGGGGGATGAATTGATTTTAATTCAACGGCACTGTCCCATTTGTCGGAATTTTTATTGCGTCCTTCCACCTGACGTAGAGATACGTCCTCCCACCCCTAAAAAATTCGGTTTTTGCTCGGTATTGCTAGCTATTATTTAGTATTAACGAAGAATATCATCATGTGAAGACAAATACTAAGTTATACCGAGCTATACCGAGCAATATCGAGCTATACCGAGCAATACAAAAAAATACATAGTTTTTCCTTGAAAAAACTTGGTATTGCTCGGTATAGCTCGGTATAACTTGGTATTTGTCTTCACATGATGATATTCTTCGTTAATACCAAATAATAGCTAGCAAAAATCGAGTTTTTTAGGGGTGGGAGGACGTATCTCTACGTCAAGTGGGAGGACGCAATAAAAATTCCATTTGTCGAGACCGCAAGTTGAGCGTGAACCAATGTGGGGCTTCAGGTTAGACCACGATCTAAACCGTACACTTTTATTATTATTTTGTTGAATTAATATAAATAACATTTAAATTTATCTTATACATATTTAATACTTGAATTTTATTATTTACTCGTATATGATTAAAAACTTTAAATGATTAAAACATATCAATTACAATGGGAAAAAACTTTGTGGTTGATATCATCACAACTTCTTCATTGCCACGATACCAATTTTATTTATGAAGAGCATGTTTGGTTTGAAGTTACATGATGATAGGGTGTCAAAATAGGGTTTCGGGTCGAACTCGGAACTAACCCGGGTTCAAATGGGTCAACCCTAACCTGACTCGGGTATATAAACGGGTCGGCAATTCAAACCCGAACCCGACTCGGCGAAACGGCGGGCTGCAGGCGCCGATCAGGATGGCAGGCGGTGGGTTGTGGGCTGGCGCGGACGTTAGAAGGCATGCAGGCGCGGTCGCGCGGACATCTGTGCGTGCGGGCAACCTCGGGCCCGCGGGCAACTGCGGGCAGGGGGCAGGCATGCTCGGGCAGGTCTGCGGGCAAGCTCAGCGGGCACGAGAAGTCATTTCAAACGAGTTTCCGGGTTGACCCGGAGCAAGCTCAGCGGGCACGGGAAGTCATTTAAACCGATTTCCGGGGGTGCCCCCACTACCCATCGGGTCAAGCCGAATCCGTCTGAAACCCGAACTCGACCCGTTTTGAAATCGGGTCGGCTCTAACCCGAAATTTATGGGTCAGATTTTTATGTCGTGTAAATTAATATTAACACCCCTGGGATAAAGTACATCAAATACAAAAATTTTAAAAATGTTGATATTAGATTTGAAGCAAAAGAAATTAAAAGTAAAATTTAAAGTATTCCAGAATCTACTTTCTAATTCAATTAGGATGTGTTTGGAAAGCTTTAGATTGACTGAGTTCTAAATGCACTATAAATTCTCTAATTTTATCATCACGGTCGTGATCGCCTCCTGCCATCAGTGACCCCTATAACTATTACCAACCATCGTTATTGGTTGTCGTAGTTGCCACCGCCACCTGTAGTTGCCAACTATCACTTGTCGTAGTTGGCGACTGCCCTCCCACTACTGGTCACTGCTACCAACTGCCACTATCGACCAATGACCACCACTATCATTGGCTTTACATTTCATTATTTACTTATAGCAAAACAAATAAAATTCATTATTTGAATTTATTTTACACTCATCCAATCAACTCAAAATATTTCAAACACATTTCATTCCTTCTACATTACATTTTATTTTACTTTTCATTTTTTTAGCAAACAAAACAACCCCTAAATCCTATATCTAAGACTTCATTTGGCACAACTTTTTTGCTACTTTCTTTCCAGTAAAAAAATTTAGTTTAAGAAATTTGTATTAAAAAATTGCTTTAAAAAACAGAAAGAAAGTTATCTCAAACAAAATCTAAACCTTATTTGATCTTGGCTCACTTGAGCTTTTTTTTATTGAGGTTAAAATTGATTTGTTTAAATTCATGATTTTTGAGCTTGATTTGTGCTAAATTTCATTCAAATATTATTGAATTTGGGTCCAAAAACTCATAGAGTGCAATATAAGTGATGCAACTTTAATTATGATGACTTAAGATGTCGTTTGGGATAATTTTTTTTTTTTTAACCAAAAAACTTATATTAAAAACGCCAAAACGGTTACAACAGAGGACAAAACTCAAAACAAACAGAGAAAGAAAAATACAATCAAATATGGCTCAATATAACGATCGAGGCTCCAGAGTCCCTGTATCCTCGCACGGACCGTCCATACGGGTGAAATCATCGCCCACCAATCATTGAAAAACACCAAAGGTTGCCACCAGCTTGGTCACATGGACACTAACCCCAGTCACATCATCGCCTATAAAAACAAAGAACACAACCAGAAAGAAAAAGGAGGGGAAATAACAAAAAAAAAAATCATCTACGATTTCGCCCCCTCCCGCGGCCCTGACCGCGCAACTTCCCGTTAACCCGAGAAACCAATGTGAAGTCTTTACCAGGATCGGAACCACCGTAAAAATCAGGATCAACCACATTACAATCCGAAAATTCAGACCCATATTCATAGTCGGACACCCAATCCCCCTGGTAATCGGTAATAGGAATAAAACCCATCCTCTGAACCAAATGTTGCGAATCAGCCAAGTTGACAAAAACATCTACAAGATTATTTGAACAACTTGAATTGTTACCCAGATTGTTATCCACACTAAAATCATTATGCTCAGCAATATTATTTTTAGTAACAGCTTTAGGAGATGAGTGAACCAATTGATCAGAAACCACTAAAACAGGGCTGCCAACCACCGCAAGCCCCATTTGCCCCACAACACCAGAAACTTCCAGCAGCGACGGAGCCAAAACAGAAGGGGAAACAACACCATTATCCTCATTAGTCTCAAACTCATTTCTCGTTCAATAAATTTTGGTTTTGAAAAAAATTGCTTTAAAAATAATAAAAATATTGTCCTAAACGAAACCTCATTTTTTGAATTTGTAGTGGTAGCAAAGGTGCAATCCATGATTGTTATGCCTTGTCCAACAAGATCCCATTGCAAGTCCACAAATTCCTATTTTTGTTCACACATTGCTGATCTATCAATAAAGATCCCTTCGCATTTCCCAAGCTAACTAACTCCTATTTTTGTTCACACATTGCTGATCTATCAATGTGTTTTTATTTAATTTAATCAATTTATACTATAATGTTTAATTAGTTTTATGAATCATCACTAAATTTAATTTAAATGAATTTATTATGAATTCTAAAATGAGTATATTGTTGAGTCTTAAGTAAGTAAGTATATATTATCAAATCACAAACACAATGAGTATTAATTGAGCTTATTCAAAAGTTTTAAATTATATTGTTCATGATTATAAATCAAAAAATATTTATAAAATTTTTATGTTTGACTGATAAGTTAATTAATGTTCATGAACAAGCTCTAATTGAGTTGAACCATAGCATGCCGGACATATTGATTCATTCGATAATCATATTTATTGGTCAAAAAATTATAAATCCAATCAATACTATAACATCTTTTTAAAAATTTTGATAAAAAATGGATAAAAAGCTATTTTTTCCGTGCATCATATTTTCATCAATAAAAACAAATAAAGAGTAAAAATATTGTTGCGTGCATTGTTATCAGATTTTTCATACAAATAGGAATTTAATTAAATACACTTAAACTTAGTAATAAACTGTAAAGTAAATGGCATAAGATTACAGATGTTAGGAACAAGGTTAAACTCATGAGAATTATCTTTTCATTTTCTTATGTATACTAGCATATGCCTTTTCAAGTATTTAACAGGTACTTAGTAAGTCACGATAAAAGATCTTGGACCTTATTGGCCCAAATAAGAGCTCCTCATAAGATCATGACTCAGCTCTACAAAAGACACATTAAAGAGATGCCTCCCACATAAACAGTCAGGGATCCCCCAACTCTTGTCTCATGTTCAAGAGAGTGTGGGAGGTTTTCAATGGCTTATGGGCTCTAGCAAACTAAGTAATAAATTAACACTTCAGACTAGCAAAGGAAGTGATGCTTCCTGATGAAAGGTGTAATAAAAACCATATAGGAACCTCTTTGAAGATAGTAAGGTGTAGATAATAATCCACCATGTCACCAATAATGAAAAATTAATTTACTAACTTATATAATGAGTTATATGGTCAATAGTATTCAACTTCCTTTTATATGTTAATTTAACACTGACATGTTGAACTTTACCACTTGCTAAGACTCTATAATCCAAATTGAAAATGGTTTATTAATGAGGCCTCACCCTTCGAAGAATGGTGAGGAAGAGGAGTCTCAATTATATTCTCTTTAAGAATTAATAATGGTCTTCATCTTATGACGAACTAACTAGAGTTTCCCTTTAGAGTCAAGGGCATTGAGGTTTGATGGATATCAAAGGCTCTCTTCCATAAGGGGAAGGAGGAAGTGTAGTGAGTTATCAAAAGTACTAAAATACACTTTAAATATCTTGGTTAAACAACCATCCATGTAATTTTGTTGCTTAGAAGTGATGTAAAAATTAGGTTCTTCACAGTGTAAGACCATCTTGTGGTCATTAAAGTGATACAATTTCATGTTCCTTTGACATAACTTGCACCCACCATAAAAATAACGTTGGATCAAAATTTGTATGTGAAATTATACAAAGATGTGACTAAAGAAATGAATCAATCCCATAAAGCAAGAGGAAGAGAGAAGTCAAAGTCTCAAATGGATCTCTAAGACAATTGATTACAAAGAGCAATGTTGAACTTCCTCTTCAATGCTATGATTGATGCACAAAATGTTGTAATTTTTCTCATAGTAGCTAAGATCTTTTAGATGCCGAAGGCAACAATATTAAAAATTTTGTCCAAAGCTATGACAGACGCACAAAACATCTAATTAATATCTATTTCACAGTGTTCATCTTCCTCACTGTCAGCCATCAATCGAGCACTATTGGATATGTTAGCAACTTACGTGGGAGAAAAGAACAATGAGGGCAGTCAGGATTAGTGGAAAAGTGTTCTTCTCAGAGGGTATAACATCAAGGCAAAGAAATATAAAGCAAGCAAAAGTACTATTCATCAATTAGTCCCACCCATGCCAACCTATTCTAATACATAAAAAACATAACTAACTATAAAAAAGTACAAAGATGCCTATTCTAAAAGTAAAGGACACTTAAGTCAAAAGGAAATATTGATTAGAAACCGAAAAAAATAATATGATGGAAATAAAAAAATGAAAAAAATACCTACTACAACACACTCTCAAAATTGTAAAGCAAAGTCTTTCTAACAAGTGGTTAGGAAAGCCCTAAATCAATCCCAATAAATTATATAAACCTTGATAGGTCATAGTAAGTCCTAAAAAATTGCAATAAATTACATTAGCCTTGGAATGTTAGTTCTAATTTGCATTTCAAAATCATTTGTACTAGACATTGTATAGCCACAAATCCTTAAAATAGAAACAACTCTCAGAGCTTTATCATATCAATATATATGTTACATAAGTGTTCAAATCTAAAATACTAATTATATTTTTAATTTTCTTTTGTAAAGTTCAATCAAAGAATGAATTTTTATTATGCTTAGGCACCCTAATCGCCTATGACTATAAGATTTTTAGCTCAATTTAGCATGCAATGTAGAAAGTATATTCCATCTTTCATTTGAAAATATGATTTTGTTTTTTATAGGCTCATCAGTAAACTGAATTCATTTATCCAAATATATATATTTTTAATGTCTTCTTAGGAATAATTTTGAATTATAACTTACCTTCTACAGAAAGAAAGCAGATCTCAAGAATAAGAGAATAAGTTGATACATTAATTATGATTGATTATGTTAATTTAACTGAATTTCCACATATGTAAATTAGCATCATTTACTACTGGAAAATCGGGTGATACTGGCAGCAAAAATCCCCTGAAAATCATAAAATTCTACCCATAGATTTCCGGCAGAAATGTAGTCGATGGTAAATTGCGTTACAAACCTTGTTCTAGCTGAACATTTCCACCGCAAATATTTCCGACGGATTTGCCGATGGAAGTTTGGCGGATAACCCGTTGGAAAAAGTCCGATCGACACATACTGGCGAAGATTTCTGACAAGTTTATCCGCCGGAAAATCTGCTGTTAAGTTATTGGTGGAATATCCACCGGTTACACCGCCGCTTATACTGGACGATATAATTCCGCAAGTAAACCAAGATTTTTTTTGTAGTTATTAGAAAGCTTATTAATTTTTAACTTAGGGTTCATTTAAACATTCAAGCTTAGCTATTTTTCTTTTTTGTTTGTCTTCTCTATCTCTATAATTTTTTTACTTTCTACTGACACGTAGATATTCAAAAACCAAGCTTAAAAAACTCTGAAACCTATAAATCATTTATATTTTTCTACAAAAGTATAAGAAGGAAAAAATTTGCAAGAATAGTGAGCATGTATAAGCAAAGTTGTAGCCATAACCATCGTGCCTAATGAAAGTGAAGATTGAACCCTCATATATAACTAAATAGGTCTTGACTAGGCAACTTTGGTTGATCTTATGACTTCTTTTACTCTTCTTTGTCTTTTAGAAACGATAATCTTGAAGTTTCTGCTAAGAAATCAATTATCGAGAAGGTTTAATTTTATAATTATTATCAAAGTTTGCAAGCAAATATGCCTTTAACGAAAATTGGGAATGTCATCACTTCATATAAGTGACTATGTAACTGCTCAAATCCTAACTATTGAGATATTGCCTGATTTGACTTGATGGACTCATGATTTTTTCTTCTTAGTGTAACTTCTCAAAATGTCATCCATTATAAGAATGCTCTTAAACAAGTACAAGTAACTTTGAAGTTTCTATTGAAATCTCAACCATTACACCAAAATAGGTTTCGATGTTTATGAGTTCAGCTTCATTCTAATTAAAAGGTTTCATAATATCTTCCACTTAAATAAATGACATTCTCATCAATATCCTTAACATAAAATTATCCATCATCTAGAGATAGAATTATAGCAATGGCCTCTACACGTACAAGAGCTGGCTTCCACCATGTAGCACTTTCTCCCTGCTAGGGTTTAAGAGGTGGTTCATGTAGCATCATGTTATATCTTGAATAGAACTTAGTTCTTATCTTCTAATTAGTGTATTGCTCTAATACTATTTATAACATCCCAAATTATTAACCATGAATATATTGTTCACTTTGGATTATGGCTTCATAATTTTGTCCCCTTGGAGTTACTTCCCAAGAGATCGATATCATCTATCTAATGTGTGCTTCTATATGAGCATGTTTAACTTTTTGAGTATTTAATGAAACTCTAACAATTACATTAAAAGATTCTTCAATATTTAAGAGTTTGGCTATATTCTACTTAAGATATTTCACATTATTTATGTCTAGTGCTTAAGGTGTTGACCCTAAAAAGATATTTACTCCTAATGAAACTATGAATGCCCTTCATAAACTTTGAACTCATCATAAATTACAATATAAATGAGAAGTTTGGTTTACCATCTTTGCTAAAAAGTGTAAAAAATTACTTTCCAAGTTCTCCTCGTTAAATAATAGTATGGGTTTCAGCCAAGCTTGTGTTGATGCTAAGAAGGTTGATTTCATTGACAAGTCATTTGTGCTAAGGTTTCTATCGATGTTGAGAGAAATCGGCTCAGTAAATTAGAAGAAAAGCATGTTTGCTCTCATTACCAGTCAACTATTTCATCTAATGAAGCTGCAAATGAGAGATAACTTAGTTAATTTTATAATTTGCTTAAAATTTAAAATTAGTTTTTGATAAATACCCCAAGAGGTTGACGACCTAAAGATTGAAGTCATTCTAAATAAAAAATTTGTTGAATCTTTATGAACAAGAAGTTCCTTAGTAGGGTGAATTTGTTATACACACATCCCACTAGAGACCATTTTTGATCCAATACTTCACTTTCTTCTTTGTGTTGGTACTCCTAAGTAACTTACTAACTTCTTCAAGTCACCCCTCTTAAAACTAACTTGTTTGGATACCTTAAAGAAAAAAATAAATTTATGAGAAGCTTATTTAAGTCTTATATACTTTTGTTTTTCATTTTTCATTTTACATTATGTTATATATTATCAAACTTTCATGTATGAAATGCCTATTTTATCTCATTCTTTCTTGTAATTAAAATAAAACTATTGAGTTTAGATCTTAATTTTATTCATACATTGTCATATTTTAAGGATGCTAATGTTTAGTTTTGATCTCACCCCTTATTAATAAATTTGATTTTTATTCAAGGTTATCTTTTCGTAAGAAGTCAACCTTTATTATACTTTGACTAATCAACAATTTGATTGTAGTTTGAACTTCCAATGCTTATGAGAATATTCAAAATAATTACTATAAAAAATTTATTGAGTACCAACATTTTTTCGGCGGTCATTTGTTTTGCCGCTGATAATAATCGACGGCTCGCCGGCGATTTGGCCACCAGAACCACCAGCGGTTTGACTACCGATAATGACCGGCGGTATTTGCGGTGTAATTTATGACGATTTACTTACGATTTTCTCATTTCACTTTGGAATCTAATTAAATTATTAAAGTTTGATATTAATTTCTTTTTCCCTGTTAATTAACTATTTACTTGAATTGCAGTCAGTTAATTAATCCTTTTAACTGTTATCTGACAATTGCAATTTAAGTATCTTTTGACGTTTCTTCTAAAACTAGAGAAATGATATGTTATATTTATTCTCTAATAATAGTTTTCACTTTTCACAACCCTATTGACTTCATTTCTAGCTCTTGTGATTCTCCCCATCTTGAGGGTGGATTGGCAAGCTGTGCTCGCAAGTACAAGTTCAAACATCTATGAGGAATCATGTGTTTAATCTCTTCATGAATGTCCTTCAAAATGATAAAAATGATATCATATAGATTGACCTTATCTTTCAAGTTCTTAACATATTTAATCACATGAGCTATCAATTGGATGTTGATGAAAATATTTCTATGACTATTCAACATGTGTAATTAAGAGGCTAATGTTGCTGTTGACAATGCCAGGGTGAGGAGGATAATATAAATCCCTTTTGCTCCTATTGTGCTGTTGTTTTTTCCTTTGTGGTCAAGCTACTGAAATTGCTTATAGTAGACAATGATAGCCTCATATATGACAATTTGTATGTAGATTCATTCACAGCGTATTACCTTTTTCTAAATTATTCATATGCTTCCAAAAATGACAATGAGAATTATGAACGAGTATAAGTTTTCATAATATAAATTGTATGTTTTTTTAAAGAAAAAATATAATCAAAAGAGCTCCAGCTCTAAATGTATTATTATAAAGCAATAATTGCAAGTCTAGATAGATGGATAATCTATCATAACAACAAAAGGAAAAAAAAACAGAAGTATTCAAGATGAATATGAAGCAATACAAATATATATATGAGAAGAAATCAAGCCCTCAGTAGTCTCACGCTTATGCCATTCGACCCCAGGGAAAAATTATTGGTTGCAACCATAGTTTAACGAGCCGCCAAGTGGGTTGAGGCTGGCGGCGTTGGCAGATAGACGGTAGTTGAAGCAGGCTTGATCTGGAAGGATCTGACCCAACAGGGATGAGCGATCGCTCCAACATACCTATAAAAATTGGTCAAGCTTGTTATTGTACGTATTGATTTAAATTTAGAAATTTGTAATCAAGAAGGAATATTTTATTTTTGCATTACGTTTAAGCTTGTAATATTTATCAAGTGAGCTAAATTTATGCAAATTTGTTATTATTTTTATTAACTTACAAAAAATAGTCTGGCAATAAGAAATTGCTAGTAAACCTGGACAAGGATCGGAGTAGGGGGATTCTTCTAAAGGTATCTTGACTAGTGGAAAATCCTTGAAGGATATGTGATGGTATAATACCAGTTCTCGCGCTGATACTAGAGAATTTTTCTCTATTAGATGCAAAAAGAAGAAGAGATTAAGAAGAGTATAACAGGAGAGCAGAGAATAAGAAGTCGCCATGAGAATAGAGCTTCGAAGCTTTGCTTTGGAGAACTTGGCATAAGCCACGAGCATATGGGGCTTTATAGGCATGGTTTATTGTGTATAATGCTGTTATTAGGAACCTCGTATGATTGTCCATTTTTAATACTTCTTCAGCTTCTAAACCTTAAAATTAAAAAAAAGGTAGTTGGCTCGAAAGAACTGCTTTCCTAAAATAAAATCAAATAGTTATTTGGGGCCAATATGGCCGCTTTGTCCTATCCATATATATCATTTTATTTATTTATTTTCTAAAATAAGATAATTCATATATGTTAATTGTACCAAATTATATTATGATGACTAGATTGCTAATTAAGACTTCATTTGTGATAGCTTTCTTATTACTTTAAAGCAACTTATTCTATAAAAATTAAAACTAGTTGTTGAAATACATGATGCAAGTCAGGCACACAATCACTACAAGAGGAATTTTTATTAGGTTTGATGTCCTGATGTAGTTCTACGTTCGGAAGACAGTAAAATTGTGCCACGTACTCTTACTCTTTACCGCGTGGCCCGACGACGACCCGGACCCAGACCCAATATGCTCCAACATACCTGTAAAAATTGGTCAAGCTTGTTATTGTACGTATTGATTTGAATTTAGAAATTTGTGGTCAAGAAGGAATCCTTTGTTTTTGCATTACGTTTAAGCTTGTAATCAAGTGAGCTAAATTTCTGCAAATTTGTTATTATTTTAATTAATTTACAAAAAATAGTCTCAATTAGGGCAATAAGAAATTGCTAGTAAACCTGGACAAGGATCGGAGTAGGGGGTTTCTTCTAAAGATATCTTGACTAGTGGAAAATCATTGGCGTCAATGTGATGGTATACTACCAGTTCTCGCGCTAATACTAGAGAATTTTTCTCTATTAGATGCAAAAAGAAGAAGAGATTAAGAAGAGTATAACTTGAGAGCAGAGAATAAGAAGTCGTCATGAGAATAGAGCTTCAAAGCTTTGCTTTGGAGAACTTGGTATAAGCCCCGAGCATTTGGGGCTTTATAGGCATGGTTTATTGTGTATAATGCTGTTATTAGGAACCTCGTATGGTTTTCCATTTTTAATGCTTCTTCAGCTTCTAAACCTTAAAATAACAAAAGTTAGTTGGCCCGGAAGAACTGCTTTCCTAAAATAAAATCAAATAGTTATTTGGGGCCAATATGCCCGCTTTGTCCTATCCATATATATCATTTTATTTATTCATTTTCTAAAATAAGATAATTCATATATGTTAATTGTACCAAATTATATTATGATGACTAGATTGCTAATTAAGGCTTCATTTGGGATAGCTTTCTTATTACTTTAAAGCAACTTATTCTATAAAAATTAAAACTAGTTGTTGAAATATATATGATAGATTGAATAAATGATGCAAGTCAGGCACACAATCACTACAAGAGGAATTTTTATTAGGTTTGGTGTTCTGATGTAGCTCTATGTTCGGAAGCTAGTAAAATGATGTCACGTGCTCTTACTCTTTACCGCGTGGCCCGACGACCCGACCCAGACCCAGACCCGGTATTGCTATGTATTGGCTGATTTTGTGCAGACCGGGTATTGCTAGGTATTGCTCGGTATTGGTCGACAATAATGAGAAATACCATTCTGTCAAGAACAATACCTAGTAATACCGAGCAATACCCCGATTATGCTAGGTATTGCTAGGCATTGCTCGGTATTGCTAGGTATTGGTCTTGACAGAGCGGTATTTGTCGTTATTGCCAAGTAATACCTAGCAACACCGAACAATACCTAGCAATACCGTGCAATACCTAGCAATACCTGAACATAGCAATACTGGGTTCCGGTCCGGGTCGGGTCGTCGGGCCGCGCGTTAAAGAGTAAGAGCACGTGACGATATGTTATTGACATATGGATGTAGAACTACGTCGGTGTCCAAACCTAATAATTGTTCCTACAAGAGGCTCATCTGATGACTATCATATATCCACCAATCTATGATACAGTTGTACAATTAATAAATGTAATATAACTATTGACGACAACGAACAATAAGAATTTGATTGCTTCAGTGATTTATTTAGCCAATAATGAGGTCAATTCTTTCAAACCTTATATTGCATATTACGTTCAGTGACCTATATATATATATATATATATAGCCGAATGCAGGCTTTCTAAAATCAATTACACTAATTAATTGGATAATAATTTTAACATAAACTGAAATGAATTAATTAATCTTTATCTGAACCTTTAGATTAATTTAGTGATTAACTTAATAACTAATGATTGAATTTATTGAAATCCAAATTTAAAACAAAATTTATCTGATCCGATAATTATAAGCTTTAAAATCAAAACTTAAATCAAATCTTTAAAATTCATATTATTAAACGTTAAATTAAGTTAAATCTAATTAAATGATATCTTAGTTATTAATTAACTCAAACAGATGAATTTAATTAAAATTATTAAACTAGTTTTTAACTAAACATAAACTGAAATCAGTTAACTAAAATAAAAAATCTTTTTAAAACTTAAATCATAATTTTAATCTTGAAATTAATATTAACTGAAAATCAAATAAAATCAATTAATTTCCAAAATAACTAATTCTTAAAAAAAAAAAAAACAGAGAGAGTTAACTGAATAATTTAATTAATTAACTGTAACCAAACCAATCAAATAATTAAATCTAAAATTAATTTGAAATTAAATTAACTGATTTGAAAATTTAATAATTAAACTTAATTAAATTAAAACTTTAGCTCTTTTAAACTAAACCAATTAATATCAACTTAATTAATTAAATAAATTTAAATAACTAAATAATTTAAATCGATAAATTGAATTTAATTAAAATGACTAATCTAAAACTTGAATTTAATCTAAATAATTAAGCATTTAAACATTAATTAAAATTAATGGAGCAAATCAATTTAACTTAATAGCTAAATAATCTCAAAATACATTTTAAAATTAACAAACTGATCAAATCAAATTTAACATATATAATTTTAAAAAACATTTAATTAGCAAACTAAACAATTGATTCAGATTATAACTTAATTTCAATTAAAATTTATTTAATTAATTAACACAATTAAAATTAAAAAAATACATGAAATAATTATTTTTCATTATCCAACCTAAGTTCAAACAACTGAGGAGCTCTCAAACATCTCTCCAATTGCTCTCCAACTGAGCAACCCAAACATAACATATCTTTGATCAAAAACAACGTTCATAACAACTCTGAAACTCTCTCCAACAAGCAACCTCAAACCCTCTCTAACCATCAGCAATAACCTCAACTGTACCTGCTGGAGAGCTTTCTAATTTGCTAGCTAAGAGCCCATGCAAGTAAACAAGTAAAAGTCGACACAATTATAAATAAAATTAAATACTGTAAAAAATAAATCTATCTACTACAAGTAGAGCAAATTACTATAAAACTAGTAAAATGAAATAATGGAAAATAAGTAAAGTAACACACTATTGAAAGCTAGGTCAAAAAAGGGACTTATAAAATCCTAGTGCTTTAAGATATTTTCAATTAAATAATAATATAATATTAATATTATATTTAAGTAAATAAATTCTTTAGTATAAAATTCAAATAAATCATTTTAGGATTCAGAAAATTACAGAAAAATATTCATAAAATAAATCATAATATTTAAAAAATATCGGTGAAATTGGTTTGTAAATCGGCACCTGACGATCCCGAAATCCAAAAGTTACGAAAAAATTTCTTAAGATTTTCACTGGTGTCCAAAAATTATGAAAAAAATTCGTGAAAGTAAAGTACTTCAATCAAAATACCATGATGAAGACGGATTACAATTTGGAGTTATAGTGACACCAGAAAAAAAAAATGGCAAAATCAAAATACAAGATATTATATAAAATGAGTTATATGGTCGATAGTATCCAATTTTTATATGATAATTTAACACTGACATATTGAACTTTAGCACTTGCTAGCTAAAACTCTATAATCCAAATTGAAAATGGTTTATTAATGAGGCCTCACCCTTTAAAGGATGGTGAGGAAGAGGAGTCTCAATTATATTCTCTTTAAGAATATGTGGTCTTTATCTTATGATGAACTAACTAGAGTTTCCCTTAGAGTCAAGGGCATTGAGGTTTGATGGATATCAAAGGCTCTCTTCCATAAGGGGGAGGAAGTGTAGTGAGTTATCAAAAGTGCTAAAATACGCTTTAAATTATCTTGGTTAAATAACCATCCATGTAATTTTGTTGCTTAGAAGTGATGTAAAAATTAGGTTCTTCACAGTGTAAGAACATCTTGTGGTCATTAAAGTGATCCATTTTCATGTTCCTAGTCTTTGACATAACTTGCACCCACCATGATAAAAATAACGTTGGATCAAAAGTTGTATGTGAAATTATACAAAGACGTGACTAAAGAAATGAATTAATCCCATAGAGCGAGAGGAAGAGAGAAGCCAAAGTCTCAAATGGATCTCTAAGACAATTGATTACAAAGAGCAGTGCTGAACTTCCTCTTCAATGATATGATAGATGCACAAAATGTTGTAATTCTTCTCATAGTAGCTAAGATCTTTTAGATGTTGAAGGCAACAATATTAAAAATTTTGTCCGAAACTATGACAGACGCACAAAATATCTAATTAATATCTATGTCACAATGTCCATCTTCCTCACCGTTAGCCATCAATCGAGCACTATTGAATTTGTTGCCAACTTACGTGGGAGAAAAGAACAACGAGGGCAGTCAGGATTAGTGGAAAAGTGTTCTTCTCGAAGGGTAAAAAACAAGGCAAAGAATTAAATATAAAGCAAGCAAAAGTACTATTCATCAATTAGTTTCCACCCATGCCGGCGTATTCTAATACATAAAAAACATAACTAATTATAAAAAAGTACAATGATGCCTATTCTAAAAGGAAAGGGCACTTAATTCAAAAGAAAATATTGCTTATACAATGAAAAAATAATATGATGGAAAAAAGGGTGAAAAATAGCTACTACAACACTATCAAAATTGTATAGCAAAGTCTTTCTAACAAATGGTTAGGAAAGTCCTAAATCAATCCCAAAAAATTATATAAACCTTGATAGGTCATAGAAATTCCTGAAAAATTGCAATAAATTACATTAGCCTTGGAAGGTTAGTTCTAATTTGCATTTCAAAATCATTTGACTAGACATTGTATAGTCACAAATCCTTAAAATAGAAACAACTCTCAGAGCTTTATCAAAGGAAGGTTAGTTCTAATTTGCATATATATATGATACCTAAGTGTTCAAATCTAAAATACTAATTATATTTTTAATTTTCTTTTGTAAAGTTCAATCAAAGGATAAATTTTTATTATGCTTAGGCACCCTTGTTGACCTCGATTTTCGCTCGAGCACTTTCAATCGACTTGATTAGACCTTGTCGAGCCCAATTTGAATTTGAATCGATCCAAATTGATTTCAATTAGACTCAATTGCGCTCAATTTAATTTATTTTTAATTGCATCGAGTTTAATTTGATTCAAATTGATGTCGATTCGGGTGCAATTTTGTCGGCATGACTAGGTCGAACTGCCTCGAGCCCAAACCTGACCCCAATTTGGCCTAGAATCGAGCTTGGTTTGAGCCCAAATCTGATTCAAATCAGCTCAATTTAATTCAAATAAATTCCAATCTACTTTTGGCCTAATTTGAATCATTTCCTAAATCCGGTAATTGCATCGAACGGCTCCGATTTCCCCGAAATTCGAAGTCGACCGTTGTCGCAGTCGCATTGAGTACCCGGGCCTTCTCTCTGCCGAGGGGATGGACTCTTCTCGGTTCCTCTTCCCAGATCGAAAGGGGATCGGGATTCCCCTCTGGGCCGTGCTCACTTGCTCAGCCCCTCTATCTCTCTCTCGTTTTCTCCCTGGTTCTCACACACCCGAACTAGTCTTTCTCTCGCTCGCTCTCTCCGGTCGGTAGAAGCACGAAGGAGCATCCTCGCTCCTTCTCCAGTTTGCGAAATCTGACCAAGCCGAGGCCCGTCCGACCTCAGCTGGGATCGAACTCCTGCAGCGAACCTAGATCCGACCTCCAAGATCGATCCCGACGCTAGCCCTAGCCATCCCGACGCCGGCTCTGGTCAAGCCCGAACTCCTCGCTACGCCCCGACCCTTCCGGCTCCTTCGTTCGTGAGCTCCAAGAGAGACAACGGACTCTCTTCCTCCCTCAGCCCCCGTCCGACCCTGGCCAGGACCAAACACAGCTCGACGCCGACGTCTCTAGCCGCCCGATCTCACCTCCAACGAACCCGACATCAGCCAAGCTCCGGCCCTCCCTTGGCTTCGCACGATCTAAGACCGCACCCGACTTCCTCAAACTCCCATTCCCGTCCGACCCCAGCTAGGATCGAAGCCCACCCGACTCTAGGTAGAGTCGGATCTCTTCGACGAACCGATCTCGACGCTATCTACCCGAACTCCTCTTCTTCGCAAGGTAAGTATTTCTCACTGCTTCCCTTTTCCTCTTCTTCTATTTCTTTTCCCTTCTTCTTCCATTCTTGCTCCTCTTCCCTTGCTACCTTTCTTCCACTTATCCAGCTAGTATTTCTTCATCAATGGAGTTGAAGTAGTTTGATTTCTGTTGAGATTAGCATGGCAAAGCCATTCCCTATCATCTCTTGTCGTTTAGTTTCATTGATATTCATTTGAGCATCAAGTGATGTTTTAGCTCTTGTTGAAATATGGAGATGGTTATTGCTAGTCATGGATGATTTTGTATTCAAAGGTGAATAAATGTATGATTCTTACTATGCCCTTTAGAAGTTCTAGGTGTGAACTTTGAAGGCTTATAAAGATATTGTGTCACTTCTTCATCGGATCATGCATATGAAGTGTTTGATGAAATGCCCTCTAAGAAAGATTTTGATAGTTGGTTAATGAATCATGAAACTTTGAGCCATGTTGTTCTTTTACTAAGGCATGCATATAAAGTATTTGGTAAAATGTCTCAAAGAGGTCTCGCTTGGAATGGAAGAGTTTGAATGCAAGCTCTTACTTCTATTTTAACTGAAAACTTTGTTTTATATATCAGTGACATGAAAGGTAAATAATATGTGGATTTGGAAGGACATTTGGTTGATAGATTTGGTTGTCTTATTCTTATTTTTGCTTTAGTAATGTGATATTGGAGATGGCTTGATCCTTGTCTAATAATCCATTCATGATATGGTTTACACTTTGCTTATAGTAAATCTTGGTGACCTTTGAGTATATTCTTTGGTGATGTTTTCCAACCAAGTGTATATTTAGAGATTGATGAGACTTTGGTTTGAGACAAACTTTGCTTTAATCACAATTTATGAATCTTAGGGTTGGCATTTTGTTTATGATTAGTAGTGACAAATCTTAAGCAGTGAACTTTTCATAAATAAGTATAGATGTAAAGTATTAGTTGCTATGCTCATTTCAAGTATCTCTACGAAGCCCTTTGTTGTGCGCATACTTCGTGATGGCCATTGTTGAGCTCGCTATGGTATACATTAGCTTGCCTTGTTTTGGAATGAATAGTTGATATCTGAGACTTATATTTGACTCATGTTATGCCATTTGGAAGTCTAGGTGTGACATGGTGGTGTGTTCAAAAGAGATTATTTTATATTATCTATTAAACCTTGCTTTGACTAAAGGTCTTAGAGATATTATTTTCTTCTATGATTTCTTCTACTCGGATATCATTCATATAAGTCTTAATGCTTAGGAGGTTATCTCCTTGTTGGTTTTATTACGATGTTGTTGGCTCTTACTTCACGAATTTCGGAGAAATGAAATGAGATGTGCACACTACTCATGTACTTATGTTTCTATGTGCTATAATACTCCCATAGAAATTTAGGCTCTCTAAAATTATTGTTGGAATTCACTAGTGGTGATAGTTTCTCAATTGTGATAAAGGTGTTTTGTAACTTTAAATTAAATTTGAAAGAATTGAATGTGAGAATATGCTTCAACTTCATCTATACATTTGATATTATGGGTTTGTTCTCCTTGACGCATGTTTTGTTAAGTAACACATGTTACATCTTTTCTTTCTTATACATGGTTTAGTAAGGTTGATGGAGTGGTAGTTATGCAACATTGTTTTTTTTATGATAGTTCCTTGAAAGCATCTTCCTCCACCGTGATTGTGCCCTTATACTGTGATGATAAATTTATATGTACCTCACGTATGGATATACTGTTGGCTACGAATGTTTAATAAAAAGTTGTATGTTTGGGTCATAAAAGGAAGTCTGTGAAGTTGGGTGAAAGCTTCTTGAATATTTGATGTCCTATGATATGAAGTTTGAAAATTTTGTTAGAAGACCTTTATGTATTTTTGTTTCTCAATTGTGAACATTCATAAGGCTTTCACAGAATGTTTTGGTGAAATGTTGGGGAATTTGCATAGATTCCGAATGTGAGTCTACCCCCTTGTAGGTCCAAATGCCATCTTGCTTTATGCTATTTCGAATTTTGAGATTAAATTGTTTGAATACGAAAATGGGTTGACTTGATATGCTTAAGTCTTTATGCTCACATTCTTACTTTGTTGTCAACATGATGCTTTGAATATCTCTAGAATAATAGTGAGTACAAGTTATTGGTATGCCCACGCCATTGTGTATTTCCTTGCCGATTTAGAGAGATTGTCATGTGGATTCATGTTTGAGCTTCCTCATTTGTTAGAGATTTACAAGAGACATTGATATAAGCTTATATCCCAATGGTGTATAATCACAAAAATCTGTGAAAATATTCATGTTTTGATATTTAAGTGGCTAATAATTGGGATGCTTTTCTTGAGGCCTTAGAGAGAGCAGGTTGCATTGAGTTCCTTTAATTAAAAGTATGAATACATGTGCTCTCTTCATACATGTTTTGAAATAAAATGGTGGAAATCCATAGACTTTACATAAAGAACGTTACTCAAATATTTTGATTTATTTGAAGCCCTTGCAAAGTTTAATCATTTGTATTGATGTCACTTATGAGGGAAGTTTATGTGTGGCATATAATTGTGTTGTGATGGCTTTAGTAGAAGCATGTAAAGTGACTTAGCATATGTCTTACAATTCCGTTTGCAACGTTCTAAAGAATCTTTTTCTAAAACACACGTGACTTTTTATTGTAAGAGATCTTACACGATAATTTGGAGTACTTCTTTTATGACAAGTTTGGAAACGAAAGATTTTGATTTGTTTCTTTAAAAAAAAAAATATATATGAATGTTTGAAGTATTTTGGAAGGTATCTTAAGCTTTCTTTGTGATAAGGGAGCTTTATGAAGTATTTCTTCTTTTGTTTTTGTTGAAGGGTCTCTTTGCATGAGTAGAAGTATTTCTTTAGAATATTGGGAGAATTTTATGAATTTGCTTTTTGTTGAAAGAAGTTTTGTTTTACTTATGATGAGATGGCTTAGCATTGGTTTTAGATCGATTTTGTTTTCAAAGGTTTTATGCGACGAGTTTCACGAATGTTTTACAATGAGGAGTTTTTTATAAAACTTTCTCGTTGGAAAGCTTTACAAGTTTACCCCACTCCAAATAAAAGAGAAGGCACTTGATTGTTTTGTGTCGGGAGGAGTTTTTGTAGTCAATTTGTGCAAGATTTTCGTATGTTATTTCATTTGAAATTTTTCATGAGTTGTTTTAGAATTCATAGCTTTATGATTAGCTTGATGTGGTAGATTCATTGATGTCTTTTTAAGAACGAAGTGATATTTCGTGGGGGGGAGTTGTCTTTCTTCTTGCTTGCACTTGTTTTCTAGATGATTTTGGATTGTGGGTAATAAGAGCACGTTGTTTTGGGTTCTAAGTGAAAAGTCTATTTTGGGTTTTATTTTTAGGGGTTTGTTTCTCTTTGTCGTTTAGAGCTTTGTTTAGAGGATATGTTTAGTTGTTTGAGTTGAGTCTTGTATCAAGTGCCTTATTTGGATTGTGGGAACATCAAAGGGCATTGTTAATGTTATTCTCGGATACACTTGACTTCATAGAAGTGTGTCCAAAACAACAATGCCTACATTCCTTTTATTTCCGATTTTCATTCCTTTTTTTTAATTCCACTGCTTTGCTATAGATTCTTAAGTTTAGTGACACATGTACGAGAGTCCTAAGGGTTAGAAAACAGAACTCATTTTATTCCCACAACTTTAGTGACACCTAAGGACAAAAATTAAGGACCGAGTCTTAGAAAATATAGACTTAGGATGCATGCTCCTTATAGGATAGAGACATTAAAACTAAACTTAGCGACATGTCTTCCTAGTTTTAGCCTTTTCGTTCTTTAATCCATTAATAATCAACCAACCATTTATAACCTAACCCTTAAAATGTGTTAAAATATTTAATTCTTAATCAAGTTATTATTAATATTTATAATTATTAAACTTCAAGCCTAAGACATAAATCTAAATCAGTTTAACAATCTAATAATAAACCCCTAACAATCTAAAGTTTAAAAGCTTTAGACAAGAATTAGAGATTAAATATGAAACTAAATTTCTTAGGGATAAAAGACTAAGATCACCTAGGACAACTATAAAATCAATCAAACGCCAAAAACAAGCAATTTGACTTCACGGGCTATCCTAGACACTTGACACGCACATGTCAATAGTGCAATAATATCTGAATGCTTAATCAAATAATCTCTTATTAATAAATCACTTAATCTACATTTCTTTTTTTTAATTTACAAACCAACAAAATAATCAATCAAATATAAAAATAAATCTCTAAAATCAATCTATAACATTTGATAAAATTTAACTCATCAAAATCTCTTTGGCTTTTTAACCAAATCAAATACAACAATTTCAACTAAATCATTCCTACATAGGATCTATCCAAAACTACACAGCCTACACACACCTTAGACCTGTTTGGTTAGGACACGACTCTATATCCTAGTTAGGCTATTTTTTTCTTTGATTCAGTATTTACTACATGCATATTTATACAATCAATTCTTACATTTCTGTCAGTTAATTTATTACTGGCATTTATTTTTGAACGGCATCTACGCTCATTGTCTATTCTTTCTATTGTCTTGCGATGGTACAATTCAACGCGGTAACAATTCGCTTAGTAAGACTTTTAAGTGCAGACACTAAGCATGTCTGCCACATCAGTGGGACAATATTACATTTACAGCTTGCTAAGTGGCGCGCCACAGCTCAGTATACTTCCCTAACATTTAATCATAAATTTATATATCGGAAAACTGCTACATAATCACACACACACTGGTTATAGTTATTCTACATTGTTAGCCTAGTGGCCTAAGGTTAGTTCACTAACGAAGCTTTGGCCCTATAGTCAAACGCTTTCCCCTCTGAACCTAAGACCATAAGTCATTTAGCCTGTAGGTTAGCCACCTATTTGTCCGGTTTGCAATCGGTTTTCCCACAAATGTGGCATCTTGTTTCTTGCTAGGATTTTCCTTTTCGTTTTTGGTACGATAAACCCCCCCCCCCCCCCTCCCCTTTTCTTTTTTTTTTCTGTGAGCTAGAGACCACTAGGTCATTTAGGCCTGTAGAGTACCACCTATTATTGCCCATTGGCATTTGCATGTTTCCACACGAAGGGGCATGACTAGATGATTTTCTGTGCGGTACCTTGCCTGAGTACCTTAGGGTTTATTTACTTTTCTTACTCCGGAAGTCATGCACACATCTGTTCTTACACACTTTTCTCCACAATCGCCTTACATGCATGCATCTGCATTAGTACTAGGACTTCATACTTTCAGGACCATTTACTTAATTTATTCTTTTATCGTGAGTTATACGTGCTGATTAACTCTTTGCCTATTAACACGGTTGAATTGATTCTTAGATAGACCTTCCCATCTTGCATACAATAGAGACGGTTGTTGTGCTTGGAATTTTAGCTTGCTCCTTTTTCAGCAAAAATTAAGTCCAGATTGCATTTGCTAGTCGTGGTGCTAGGTCGTTGTTGTAACACTACTACTTCTTATAATTAGATCTAAAGGTGAGTGGTAAACAGGTGTACCCTATACACCTTATTGGTGGGTAAGCTCTCCATCTTTTTGGAAGCTATAAACCCTACCTATCTGCGTCACACAGATGACGCCACTTCCTTCTTTCTCTCGTGCATGTCTGAGTGCGTTGTCCTTCTTTTCTCCAGTTTTCCCTTCTTTAGACCGGCCGGGTGTTGAATGAACCATGTGTGATCAATTGAGCCAAGTTGGGACCTTCTTCCTCTTTGATTAGGAAAGCCTAGAAACCCCTTGCACTAAACCCATTAGAGGAGATAATCTAACATCCTTAATCGAGAGTTTTCTTAGACCAAGGTCTAAGATGTAATTAACTACGGGGGCTTGCGCCCGTAGGAAACCGATCCCCACAATCAAATAAACCCTATTCGAGCTGATGCATCGAATGGGGGAAATCTCGTGAATTTTGGGTTATAGATATTATTATCCATCGAGGTTGGTAGGTGAAAGCCGCTATCCTCCATGGCTAATCGTATCTATAACTCAATCTGCTCTTCCATCGGCCTGCTTGTGCCGATTGTAAAGGTCTACGACCATTTTGTCCTACGGGATAGTGTGATCGTACCCTTTGCATTCGAACCGCACGAGCGGAACCCTTTTGGAGACCCACAACCCTAATCTTATATGACTATAAGAGTTTTAGCTCAATTTAGCGTGCAATGTTGAAAGTATATTCCATCTTTCATTTGAACTCTATTGTTCTACCTACAAATCAAATATTGTATTTTATAGCTAGGCTCATCAGTAAACTGAATTAATTTATCCCAATATATATTTTTGATGTGTTCTTAGGAATAATTTTGAATTATAACTTACCTTCTACAGAAACAGATCAATAAAATAAAACTGAATAGTGAGTTGCATCACATCATGCAGGTCAACCAAATCATTGGAAGGCCGTGAAGTAATATGATTACTGCAATTATTTATTTAGTTTCTTGTACTCCACAGAAACTAACTACTTTGCCTTGTGCTTTTTATTCTCCTAAATTATTGTACTTTATAATACTTTGAGATCATACATTAGTTCATGCCAACCTAATTAATGTTTCATCAATAATTTCATAATATTATTGTTTTACTCTTTGTTTCAAGTTACCATATATTATGATCTCCACCATCTAATAGTAAAAAAATAGAAACAATCAATTTATTTATCAAATACATAAATATTACTCCAAGAGAGTGCACTTGTCTAGTTGGATGTACAAAAATAATGAGTTTTGCCACCAAAGCTCATTTGAAGGCAAATTTGACCATTTGACTAGTCAAACCAGTCAATGGGGATGACGTGGCATCAAAGAGAGTGCACTTGGCTAGTTGGATGTATGACCAAGTGTTTGAGATCATGGGTTTAGAGTTTTGATCAAGTACATGAGATTAAAGAGGGTTTTGACCCCTCTAATTGAGTTGACCATTCAAATCAAGGGAGATTTTACTTGAGAAAAATTTGGAGATTGTGGGATGTTCAATTGAATGATTTTGAGAGGTTAGATTGGTTTAAAATGGCTTGAAGGATTGAATTTGAGATTAATGTAGGTTAAGGATTGATTTGGTCAACCTGGTCAACCATAGGTTGGGTTTGGATCCAACAAGTTCAAATAAGTGTTTTGATACCGATGGAGATGGTCCAATGCAATGAAATGACCATTTGGATTGAAATAACCATTTGGATCCTTAAGGGGTGATTTAGTCAACACGAGTTGACTTGGTCAACCATGCATGACCAAGGCTTGAATTTAAGTTCAATATGCATTTAATGGTTTTTAGGATGCATTAGAAGAGGTTTTGAGGTTTGATTTGATTGTGTCATGTTGAGTTTTAAGGAAAAGTTGAAATTTTCTCTTAAAGTGCATTTTGGTCATTTGACCCTTGGTCAAATGTGGGTCAAACTAGGTTAGAAAAATGCATTTTACTAGTCAACATGTGATAACAAGAGTTATGGACATGGTTGAGAGTTTTGGAAAAGGTCCTAGGGTCAAATTCTACTAAATAGCAGCTAGTGACATATGTTGTAAATATTTAAATAAGTTGTAGCCTTTTAAAATCAATTCAACTTATGGTATTAGAAGTGTTAGATTGAGCTCAAATTTGGAGGGTTGACCCTAGAGACATGCTTAATCAATATATAATTGAAAGATTTTAATCGAGGGTTATGTGACTGGGTTTTGAGGCAATTGAAAAATTATCCAAAAAGGGTTTCAATACATATGCCATTTACCTTGGATTTTGACCTAGAATTCTAGATCTGAACTAGACTTTGGAATTGATTTGTTGAATTTAAATTATCCATATCAATTAAAATCAATTAAATAATTGTTAGTGATTGAATATGATTGCATCTTGTTAGGGGGCTAGATTAAGGGTTGATTGAAGGTCAAATTGAAGTGTTATTGAATTCTGTATTGAAACCTGGATTGAAGATTAAATTGATTGAAGTCTAGATTAAAATTGTAATGGATTGAAGTCTTGATCGAGGTCTAGATTGAAGATTGAATATAAGTTCAAATTTAAAATTTGAATTGAAGTCTGGATTAAGATTTGAATTGAGCTATGGATGATTGACAACTAGAAGACTGTCAACCATCAAATCAATAGGTAGGAGTCTGGATAGGTCTTGATGACCTCATAGAAAAATAAGGTCAATAAGAGCTTAAACTTTAAGTGAGAAATAGATATAATTTTCATGAATATGGAGGTCACTAGATGATTGAAATTACATTATAGATTGCCCATCATCCACTAACATGAATTAGATTAGAGGAGTTGATTATAAAAATAATTCCTATAAGGTGACAAAAAGGGTGGTCATGGTGAGAGTGAATGTAGATTGGTCTTTAAAATTATCAATATCATACATATGAGAATGAAGCTTAATATTAATCTTCTCAAGACATAAGAAGACGGGAAGGGTTATTATGTCCACATAACTATATGTGTCGATTAGAACATTTATATTATTAGTAGAAGAAACCTCAATTCCATCTTAGATGATAAGACAGTCATACTATTTTTTTTTTAGAAGATGCATATAGCAATTTTATTGGAAAAAAAGCAATTACGAAAGTTAAGTGATAGCTAATCTATCACTTTCCTCCTTGAATAAAGATATAAAAAGAAGAGGAATACTATCACAAGATAAATCATCCCAAAAAAACTCTATAGTCCGAGCAATGTTAGCACAACAATCGGCTAACTTATTACCATTTCTATCTATACAATGAAATAAGATTTGATTAAACTCTTTAAGAAAAGAGAAATCAATACCTTTGCCGAGATCCACTTTGAACTCCCCTTTATTCACCAAATTACTAATGAAATTGATAACATTGTAGTTGTTGCGTGCTAGAATATACGCGGCGGTAGAGTTTATAAATTCACGTCCGAGCGTTGTACGAGTATTCAGCACACAAACAGAAAAGAGAATATGAACACCAAAATTTTTACATGAAAACCCAAAATGGGAAAAAACCACGGGGCCTCGCTCAGTTGAAAGATTTCACTAGTGTTTTGCAAATTACAAATGGCTGATTCGTCCCACAAGCCGGGGAAATCAGATTACAATTCGTTTCTTCAATCAAGTTTACAAATTTTTGCAGAATCCCGTCGTTTCCCGAAAATCCGGCAAAGTTCCGGCGTATTCAGGCGGCGGGAAGAGCTCAGGCAGTGGTCGAGGAGGAGAGGATTCTCCTTTTCCCCTTTCTCTTGTTCTTCTGTTCTTCTTCTCTCTCATCACTTGAGTCCCCTTTGTGAAGAATGAGGGCTCTATTTATAGTTTTTCTGGAGTGGCATGGCTCGTAAATAGGTGTGAGATCAAGGGTGAATAGGGAGTGGTTTGAATGGACCACCGATATTGAACCGTTCGATCGTGCTTCGTTTGTTGGACATTTGGGGGTCTTAATGATGTTGGAATTTGGCGATCTTGGGCTCGTTGGATTCGTCTCGTTGAGCCACTCGATTCGAGTATAAGCTCGTTAAAATCGAAGATTGTTTGGTAACTCAAATTGCGGTTTGAACCTTCTAATAGCGCTTCGGTTCCTTGATTCGGACCCATTTGGGCTCGGATTGGGTTGAATTTAGTGTCGTTGGGTTCGTATTTCTGAGACGCTCAGTTTTACTATACGCTCACAGAAATCAAAGTTCATACGCTCCTGAACCTCGTCTTTAAAGTTTCTAACTAGCTTTTTGCCTCGAGATTCGTGCCCGATCAAGATAAATTTATGATGGCATATCAGTTGCCCCCTATTTTCGGACGTCGTAACTTCGGGAGTTCGAAAATATGCGTCACATATTTTAGAGAATTTTTTCAAGTGAGTCGGAATTGATCTTGTGTGTAGGAGCCTTGAATGACTTTGAAAGTGTCGAAATTAAGTCCGAAATATTGAAAAACATACCCGGGGACCCGAAAAATGTCTGATTTGGTCTTTTCGGGGCAAAAAAATGGACCTGGGACAGGATGGACAGCCAAATCGGCCAGACCGGCTGGCCGGCCGGTTGCTGCCGCCACCGCCGACGCAAATATGCGTGGGAGCCCGCCTGGGGCCGCCCGCCTGTACTCTCCTGGGCCCGCCGGCCAACATGCGACTGGGTACGCCGGCCTGCCCTCGCCTAGCCAGCCTGGCCCTCTCCGCGGTCCGCTTGGCTCGCTCTGCGGCCCACACTCGGGCTTGCCCCGTGCTGCCTCTGCGACTGGCTGCCACCGCTACTGCCTGTGGCCAATTTCAAGTAAAACCGATGCTGTCGCGCGGGATTGCAGCGATCCGCTTGAAGGGCTTTGCGGATCAGTGCGGTTCTCGCAGGTCGGTTCGCTGCCACTGATCTAGGTGGGGCCCACGAGTGCAAAAATGCCATTTTTTGCTATTTTGGGCCCAAAAAATTTCAAAAAATTTGGAAATTTTTTTTTTAAAAAAAATGGGGAGTTTGAAAATGGCAATAACTCCCCCCTTTGCCTCTGGCTTTCTGACAGTTGAGGCTTCTGCTATTTTTGAGTGAGAAATTTCCCCTGCTCGAAGCCCCCTCCTCTTGTGTAGGAGTTAGGGGATTTTTCTTCTTCTCCCCCTCGGCTTTCTAACGGTTGAGGCTTCCGCTATTTGCGAGTGAGAAATTTCCCCTGCTCGAATTAGTGCCCCTCCTCTCGTGTAGGAGTTAGGAGATTTTTCTTCTTCTTTCCCCTGGCTTTCTAACGGTTGAGGCTTCCGCTATTTGTGAGTGAGAAATTTTTCCTGCTCGACTTGGCGCCCCTCCTCTAGTGCAAAAGTTAAGGGATTTCTTCCGCCCCTCTCCCCCGGCTTTCTGACGGTTGAGGCTTCCGCTTTTTTCGAGTGGAAGATTTCCCCTGCTCGAATTAGCGCCCATCCTGTCGTGCAGCAAGTAGAGGATTTCTCTCCCGGATCTCCATCTATTTCTTTTCCTACTCCAGGGGCTTTCTGCTATCTTTTATAGGAGATCTTCCCTACTTAGAATTGCACCCCCCATTTAGTAAGGAAATCGAAATGGGTGATCACACTTCTACCAAAAATGTTTCCGTCGTAGAAGATCGCCCTACTGCCCGTTCTGAGGGTTCGAAGAAGGTTCCTAAGGCGACAAAAGCTGATGACGTTATCTCCACCATTACCGAAGATTCCTTCATCTCTTTTATGAAAAAGTTCCATTTTCCTAATGATTTGGTGATGAAGGTGCCGACAAGATCTGATCGTGCCTGCTTCCCTCCCCAGGGATACGTGATAGTATACGAGTTTAGTTTGCGAGCAAGGTTGCGGTTTCCGCCGCCTCCTGAACTGATTGATATCCTGACGGGCTGCGGATTGAGTTTGTCTCAATTTTCTTATCGGGCTATGTCGGTCGTAATGGGCCTAATTGCATTTTTCAGAGACCGGGAGTGATGTTGTCTCCAGACTGCCTATCTCGGATGGGGCGTATCTATGCAGATGCACATGGTCGTATCTCTTTTAGATCCAAGTGGATGGATATCCGTACCAGGGATCCGTCTAAAGATTGGATCAGCGACTTCTTCTATGTGCAGAATGATTCGGGCCTTCAAGAAAAATGGGGAAAGTTGAAGGAGCTACCTATCCCCCTTCATATTGGAGCGAAAGACTTGCTGAGGATACTGAAGCTTCCTGATATCGATGCCCTCCATTATGAGATGTGTTGTCTGAGCAGATGTATTGACGAAGAATATTTATTCAAGATGGGACTGTCTACTCAAGTAGGGAGGACGCATGCACAGAAGTTGAAGAAATCTGCAAAAGTTTCGGAGACCCAAAAAATTCAATCCAAGCGACCAGAGATTGAGGGAAATTCACAGGCGCCTAAGAAGAAGAAGTTGGACGAAGTTTTGACAGTTGCGGGAAAGGTCCTCGTTCTCTGGTCGCTTGGATTGACCTTTTGGTTCTCTAGAACTTTCACAGATTTCTTCAATATCTATACATGCAATCTCCCTGCTTGAGTAGATAATCCCACCTTAAATAAGTATTCTTCATCTATGTATTTGCTCTAATAACACACCTCATAATAGAGGGCGTCAATACCAAGAAGCTTCAATATCCTCAATAAATCTTTCGCTCCAATGTGAAGGGGGATGGGCAACTTTTCTTCAACTTTTCCCATTTTTCTTAAAGGCTCCAATCATTTTGCACAAAAAAGAAGTCACTAATCCAGTCTTTCGACGGATCTCGGGTGCGAATATCCAACCACTTAGATCTGAAGGAGATACGATCCTGCGTATCACTAAAGAGACGCCCCATCCAAGAAAGATAATCTGAAGACAACTCCACTCCACGGTCTCTAAAAAGCACAATCAGGCCAATTACGATTGACATGGCTCTGTAGGAAATTGAGATAAACTCACTCCACAGATCGTTAGAATGTCAATCAATTCAGGAGGGGGTGGAAAACGCAGCCCCGCTCGCAAATTGAATTCGTACACCATCACATATCCCGGAGGAGGAAAGCAAGCGCGATCAGATTTTACCAGCACCTTCATCACCAGATCTTGAGGAAAATGAAAATTTTTCCTAAAAGAAATGAAGGAATCGTCAATGATGGTGGAGATAAAATCATCAATATTCAATGCCTTGTGAATCTTCTTCGTGCCCTCAAATCGGTCGTTAAGACGATCTTCTTTGGCGAGAGGATTTTTGTGGATGTGTGATGGTATACTACCAGTTCTCGCGTTGATACTAGAGAATTTTTCTCTATTAGATGCAAAAAGAAGAAGAGATTAAGGAGAGTATAACAGGAGAGTAGAGAATAAGAAGTCACCATGAGAATAGAGCTTCGAAGCTTTTCTTTGGAGAACATGGCATAAGCCACGAGCATATGGGGCTTTATAGGCATGGTTTATTGTGTATAATGCTATTATTAGGAACCTCGTATGGTTGTCCATTTTTAATGCTTCTTCAGCTTCAATACCTTAAAATAACAAAAGTTAGTTGGCTTGGAAGAACTGCTTTCTTAAAATAAAATCAAATAGTTATTTGGGGAATTCCAAACTCTTTCATATTATGTGCTTTTGTTCGGCAACGAACTCTAAAATGATAAATATTTATAACTTGAAAGAGCATGTTTCTAAAAATGGTATTTTTAGCCGAATGCGGGCTTTCAAAGCAGGCAAAACCCGACCAAACGAAACCCCCAACCGTCGCCGGCGACCTGTCCAGCCGAGCCTAGCATTCAAATTTCTACAAACGGACATCTCTCGATCTCACGCCCTTGCCCGGAATCGTGCCAGACCGACGTCCGGCCCCATTCCTTCGGCCTCGACTCCGACTTACGCAAGCAAAACCGCACCGCCATCCTTTCTCCGGCTTCACTCTCGCGAACAAGCCAAGCTCTAACTCCCCATCCTTTGTGCGAAACGAGGCTCTTCCAGCCTCTGTTGCGATCGAACCTCAACTTATTCCCGTTAATGAAGACTGATCTTCGTGTTCTTATTTGAAACAGTAAGGGAGTGGGGTATTTGATTATTATTATTAATAGAATGTTATTAATAATAATAATTAGAATTAAAGAGATCTATATATTCTTGTTGTTATTTTTAACAAAATGTTAGTAATGATTATAATTAATAATAAACAATAAAAATTATTATTATTATTATTATTAAAGAAGGAGAAATAGATCGCAATCATCAAATCAAAAGACTTGAAGGAAGTCTCGAGGTTAATTCCGTCCCCCGAAGCTCTAGGTCGTTGATCTGATCCGATCGAATGGGATTGAAGACTTGAAAACTACTTTTTGGGTTGATTCGCTCTCCTATACTCCTCTCCATTAATTTGATCTGACTGATTAAACCTAAAAGGGCTAGTGCCCTCCCCTTACATCCCCTCTTAGGGAGAGGATGCTAGGAGGCTACTGAAATTTATTCGAAAATCTTGTAATTAGGTGAATTTTGGAAAACACAAATCTAATTTAAAATCAATTACACAAATTAATTGGATAATAATTTCAACATAAAGTGAAATGAATTAATTAATCTTAATATGAAACTTTAAATTAATTTAGTGATTAACTTAATAACTAATAATTGAATTTATTGAAATCCAAATTTAAAATAAAATTTATCTGATCCGATAATTATAAGCTTTAAAATCAAAACATAAATCAAATCTTTAAAATTCATATTATTAAACGTTAAATTAAATTAAATCTAATCAAAAGATATCTTAGATATTAATTAACTCAAACAGATGAATTTAATTAAAATGATTAAACTAATTTTTAACTAAACATAAATTTGAAATCAGTTAACTAAAAAAATCCTTTTAAAACTTAACTCATAAATTTAATCCTGAAATTAAAATTAACTGAAAATCAAATAAAATCAATTAATTCCCAAGATAACTAATTCTTATCTATATATATATA
>NW_021318893.1:340772-409795 GCF_001605985.2 Dendrobium catenatum
CTCAAGTGAAGAGAGAGAAGAAGAGGAGGAGAAAGGGGAAAAGGAGATTCCTCACCTCCTCGACCACCGCCGGAGCTCTTCCTGCCGCCTGAAGACACCGGAACTCTGCCGGATTTTCGGGAGAACGCAGGAATTCTGTACAACTTCCATGAGATGCTGAAATTCTTCCCAATTTAGAAGAGAGTTCCCTCCTGACGCCGAAACTCCGCCCAAGTGAAGACGGAGTTCTCCTCTGCCACCAAAGACGTCGGACTTCTGCCCGACGTCGGACCTTCACTCTTCGCCAAGTTTCTACCCGATGCCGGACTTCTACCGATTATCGGACTTCGCTGGACGTCTATGCGAAGATGCATTTCTTTTCATTGCTGGACTTCTACCTGACGCTGTCCTACTGATCTTCGTCGTCAGACTATGGTCCTTCTGACCAAGCGAATACGTCGATAGTAGATCTTTGTATTTACATCATGTAATGTACTCCATAAGATGTACATCATGCTAAGGCCTTTTCCCAAGGAAGGGTCTCATTTGTAATCGACTGCAAATACTAGTGGATTCGTTCAAACTGGGCTAGGCCCCGTGGTTTTTCCCCCTTTTACAGGGGTTTTCCACGTAAAAATCTTGGTGTCTCATAAATGCTAGACCCTCTCTCCTTATCTGCTTGCGTGCCAGATCTTCGTACAATGCTAAGACGTTAAATATAATATTTCTCTACCGCCGCGAATACTCCTGGACGCAACAATGTTATATTTGGATGTCATTTGATTATCCAAGTATTGCACTAAAGCTTTGAAATATGCTTTGGTCCCTTAATTTTGACCTATTTAGGCCAAGATTGAACTGATTTTTGAGTTTTTGGGTTCTTATCATCGATACATTCAATTTAAGTAAAAGTTTTCTAAAATCAAAATTTAGATGATCCTAATTTAATATTTGAGATATCCGATTCATATATGCATCGAGATTCATGCCTGATCAAAATAATTTTTGGCGACTTATAAAGAAGCAAAATGATGAAGATATAGCAAAGAGTATAACAGGAGAAGAAAAGTCGCCATGAAAATAGATCTTCAAAGCTCTTCTTTGGAGAACGTGAAGGAGTAAGCCAAGAGCAAGTGGGGCTTTATGGGCATGGTTTATTGTACATAACTTGTATATTAGGAACCTCATTTGGTTGTCCGTTTAAAATACTTCTTTAGTTTCCGAACTAAAAAATAATAAAAGTTAATTTGTTTAGAAGAATTGCTTTCATAAAATACATTTGATAGCCATTTCACAAGCGGTCCCGGTCCATGTTCTACACATGCGAAATCTCCAACTTACCCCCGGACGTCTGCACGAAGCCTTACAACGTATCTTCGACCCTCTTCTTCCCTTGGACGTCAAAAGACAACCTACACGTGTGAAAATTTCACAGTGCAAAAGGGTTAGCGGACAAGGACACAAAAAATTCACAGTGCAAAAGGGTAGAGCATAGTGGACTGCAAAAGATTTGGAGAAAATTTCGCATCACATCATGAACAAAATCAAGCTGCGCAAGTGGCCGTTGATCGGAAAACATCTTGTCCTATTTCCGAATGTAGCCATGAGTGTTTTACTTGACTTCTCATCTTCTACCAAAACGAATTACAAATTCTTTTTTTTTTTAAGAAGAACGGGTATCCACCCGTTGCTACCTCCGAAAGGCCGTTTAACGGCATGACTAATTCCCGACTGACTTACAAGAGGCACCCACCCCATTAATCTCCTAGCCCGCACTTGATTGGACCCCACTTAAGAGGCGCTATCCCTCGAGGGGATTTGAGCATGAGTTGGGGGATTCCCAACCATACTGGCCCACTAACCAAGCTAAGCAACGGTGGGTTACAAATTTCTCTTATGACCTTTGTTCCCAATAGGAGTAGAGCCAAGCTACTAATATATCTGCCAAGGACCTCCTCGACTAGACTTCTTCACGCAACAATACACAGACCCATATCCTGAAATCAGGTCCTACTATATTATTTTTGAGGTGCTTACATTCCTGTTAATTTTTTGCTTTTTTTTTTTCATTCATTTTATATTCAAACTTAATTTTTGTTTCATGGTATAATGCCGAATAGTTGCATCTCTCCATTTTGATAAATCTCTTCTCCGACAATTTCCATCAGTAAAAAATAGTTTTTTTTTTTTATTAAATTTGCATCTATATTTGGATCTAACAGGCATCTTGTCCAATATATTCTTCGCTCCCTCTACATGTCCCTCTTTCCACAGGAACTTTTATTATATCCAGTGAACGTACGCAGAGGAAGGTTCGGTTTTAGGCAAAAAAATGTCTGTACCGAGTTTTTCGCGCTTGTACCGAGTTTTCAGTCGCTTTTTTGCCTAAAATCGAACCTTCCTCTGCGTACGTTCACTGGATATAATAAAAGTTCCTTTCCAAGGGCATGTACAAGTATATTGCAATTAATAAAACATTTATTTCTTGTTTGCAATGCTATTTATAAGATCGAAATATTTCTTAACGCTTTTTTAATTCATGAACATATTAAATATATTTTTATAGATGCATCAATATTCTTCTTTATTTATTTCTTCATAATATCATTCGTTGGGTTGACTGCATGAAAAGCAAATGTTTTAGCAATAAGAGGGAGCTAAGAAAAAGTTAAGAGGAGAACAAAAATCGTTGAAAACAAGTAGGTTCATTATTTTCTTGGAATGTTCATGTTCTGTTGATATATGTATGTATGTATTATAGTAAACACAAATTGAAATAATGAGTTAATTCATTAATATAAGTTTAAATAATCAATACGTCCAAATAACAAAAATTGTTATACAAGCCAATATAATTATAAATAGAATGAAAAGTAGAAAATAAACTATCAAGGCGGTACAAAATCAATACGAATCAAAACTAAATTCTCACTATAAATAAACAACTATTTAATTTGGTGACTAAAACTATAAGAAGATGAAAGAGAGGAGGAGAGGGAAATGAACTTACTAAAGAATAAGAGAAGATTTGGATACATTCGCCAAAAACTATTGTCGGGAGTAGAGATTGTGACCAAGGAAGAAGTAGGAGAGGGTGCTCGACGGCTATTGTTTGCGAGAGAGAAACAAGGAGGAAGGGTATGGGAGAGGTTCGACGATTGCTGCAAGAGTGAGAGGAAAAATTTGATGCACTAAGTTTCCTTTACCTCCTTAAATGGCAAGATAGATAGCACATAGTGGGAGAATCGAAAGGAGCAATAGGATTACGAAATTATCGTGATTGCGCAAAAAAGATAAAGAGACTTGCAAGCCGGTGACTGATTGCGCACAATTGATTGCGATTCAAGCAAAGTCGGAGTAAGAGAGGGTTCGGTTCATGCACTACAGGAAAAACGCTGAAAACCGGCGGTTTTTTCCGGCGGTTAGTCTAGATTTACCGGCGGTTTTGAATGTTACCGGCGGTCTCACGGCGGTTTGTAAGCCGTCGGAAAAATTGGCGTAGGAAACCATTTCCGACGGCGTTTTACCGGCGGTTTATTGTTGCGGCGGTTTTCCGGCGGCTCCTGCCGCCGGTAACCACCGGAATTTAAACCGTCGGTTTTCCGGCGGTTGGACCGCCGGTAAGCCGCCGGTCATGTAACCGGCGGTTTTCCGGCGGTTTAAAACTGGCGTCGTCTGGTTCGTAGACCGCCGGACGGCGTCGTTAGACCGCCGGTACTTTACCGGCGATGGATGGCGGTTATAGCCATCGGTATTACCGACGGTTTAAACCGTCGGGTGTCCATCGTAGAACCGCCGGCGGCCGTCGGTAACCGCCGGTACTTACCGGCGGTTTAATATTATAACCGACGGCTTATCTTGTCCGTCCGGTATCGTCGTTTCCGGCGGCCAAACCGCCGGAAACCTGTAGCACCTGAAAAAAAAATTGATAGCATCCCCTCTATTTGAGGGAGGTTCACCCTAAAGTCTAAACCTGCAGAAAAAGCAATATGTGTTGGGCAACACGCCACTATATTCATCACAGCCAGAAAATACAAACAAAATAAAAAATTCATCATAACATTACAATCACAAATTCACAAGATAGTTCATGATAATGTTACAATCACAAGTTCAGAAGTTCACAAGTTCTAATTAATGTATTCATCAAACATAATAAACATCTAATCATCATCGGTATCCTCACTGTCTGCAGATGGCTGCTCCTGTTGGTCCTTCTTCCTTTGTTTTCCAGCTCTGTAGGATTGCAACTCTGCTTGCATTTCATTCTGAGCCTTCCTCATTTCTTCAATCTCTCTAGCTTGAACCCTTTTCATCTCTTCAATCTCTCTAGTAAGTGCTGCAACCCTCTCACTTACAGATTCTTCAGCTCCACTTGGATCATGGAATGCAGAGGTGTATGAACTGCCCTCAATAGCAAAAGCTTGTGAACCCATGCCATATACCCTCCCCCTCTGTCTTCCACCAACAACTTCTGACCATGTCTGATACTCAGAAATATGGGCCGATCCAGAAGATGATCCCTCGCCAGTGGACTGCCGACTTTCTCTAACTCGTAAGAAATCATCCTGCAAGTTACAAATAGTTTTATTAAAATAAATTTTTATTCTAAAACTTCAATAAATTTTACTCACATGAGCCTTCTTAGATTTCTCATCAACCCACTGCTGGTCAGCTTGATGTTGATGAGTTCTTGTATGCAGCTCTAATGGTGTTGGCTCCCGACCCAGGTGCTCTTTTTGAAAATTTGATGCTTAGTTATACTAGCATAAATATATGTAATAAACCAATTCAAAACACTTACCAGTCGCCGCCTATGTTCTGTATGAGGTACAGATCCACCAGTATGAAGAGAGCTTCCTAAACCGCCGCAGTCAGAGGCTCTGTTCTGTTTATTCTGCTCTCTCATTTTTATAAACTCCGGGGTAGCCCAAGCACTACTCAAATCTGCCCAAACGCCCTCTCCAATCCAATTAGGCCTCTGCCCGGACTTTCTAATGTCCGTGAACATGTCTCTGAGACGGGTCGCTCCTCTCCTCTCAAAATTTGATCTGATCCTCGTGCTGTACTCAGGCAACCACCTAAATTCTTTCTGTAAAAATTTAAACAATATCAAAAAGATTAGTGCTGTCTCGTGCTGTACTCAAGAAGAAGAGAAGGAGAAGGAGAAGGAGAAAGGGGAATAGGAGATTCCTCACCTCCTCGACCACCGCCGTCGGAGTTTTTCCTGCCGCCTGAAGACGCTGGAGCTCTGCCGGATTTTCAGGAAACACAGGGAATTCGCAGGATTTTGTGAATTTCGTGAAAAAAAACAAGTTGTATTTGGATTATCCCGACTTGTGGGACGAAATCCGCCATTTGTAATCTACGAAAACACTAGTGGAAATTTGCAACTGGGCGAGGCCCCGTGGTTTTTCCCATTTTTGGATTTTCCAAGTAAAAACTCTTGGTGTTCACTCCTTTTTTCTGTTTGTGTGTTAAACTTACGTGCAACGCTCGGACGCGAACTTACAAACTCTACCGCCGCGTATTTTCTAACACGCAACAATCTTATTATTTGGTTAAGATTTAATTAGAAAGGAAACAAGTCTAACTAGAAATTTTGAGATTTTTCTCTTAATTTTCAATTCATTTTCATATACATATTCATTCTAACTACAACCATCAGCCCCAAAGCCAATTCTCAAGTTTTTTATATCATGCACTATATTGAATGTGCGTAACTGCACATTACCAATAATCACCTTATCACTAGCATATTTATTGGCAGCGAAGGCTAAGCATTGTTTAGATTTAGTGGTCCCGAGAAGTATCCCTGAGATATCTAATTTAATAATAACCCCGCCATCAAATTCAAACGTAATCCGCGGCACCTTCACGTTCACGTCTTGGTAGTTAGTAAAGTTATAGCATGTGTCAAGTATGCCCCATGAAGGCGCCCTCGGGTAATTGGCCATGTATTTTCGGAAAGTGTTGCGGATGCCATAGTAGGTAATGGGCGGCAGTCGGCTAATCACTGTGCCAGAGTCCAACATGGCTTTTTTGCCGGAGGCCAACATGGTTCTAGGGGATTTGAACACTGTAGGTGAATGGGCAGACAAATCACCCCCAACAGTAATAGAAATTAGCTTGACGAAGTAGAAGGATGGCATCATTTCGTTGGTTATCATCGGTGTATATTGCACATGAATGGCATCAATCCCTACATCACTCCCTAGTGAAAGATATCCAATTATGCCTGGCTTTGATGGTAGACAATATGAGAATACCAAGTCATATGATTGAGCTGTCTGGGAAATAATTGAAAGAGGACCCCGGCCGAAGCCTAATATCCCATCTACCTTCGGTACGCTGAAGCTGTTGTTTTGTCCGCAGCCATAACGAAAATTCTTTATAATATCATAGGAGAATTGTAAGGTGTCTTGAACGAGGTAGCCTTTAGTGTAAGAACCATCGCGGTATTGTACCTCATAGAGACAATTGTCGGTCCAGGAGCAATCATATGTATTTAGTTGGCTACAATAGTCGGAGTGGCAGCGGATGGATGCATAGGTGGAGGACTCGAAAGGGTTATATATTGGGTCTTTTTGGGGATAACACTTCTCGCAGGGTATACATTGCATCCAAGTGACATCGCTGCCGGTGTCAAAAACAAGTGAGTATGGGGAGGGAGGGCTGCCTAGGTATATGGTGACGATAAATTTGTGGGTACCAAAAAAAACGCCTTCTTCTATTGGAACTGTTGCTGAAACAGAGCTGCCAAGTGGGTTGAGATGGTATTCTCCGGTAAGCCATCGCACTGATACTAGAGAATTCTTCTCTATTAGAAGCATGTGAAGAATTAGAAGAAAAAAGAAGAAGATAATGAAAAGAGTATAACAACAGAGAATGGAAGAAGAAGTTGCCATGAGAATAGAATTCAAAGCGAAGCTATACTTTTTGAGAACTTGAAGGAATAAGGAGCAGGAGGGTATTTATAGGCGTGGCTTATTGTGCATAATGCGTTTATAGGAATCTTGTATTGTTGTCCGTTTTTAATGCCTTAAAATAACAAAAGATTGTTATCCTAAAATAAAATCAACTAGCTATTTGGGGCCAATATGCCCCGTTTGTCCTATTCATATATATCCCTATATTTAGATTTTTTCTAAAATAAGATAACTCATATACATTATTTCTACCTAATTAGTTCATAACCACTGGACTACTAATTAAGTATACCAACTATTTCTGATTGTATTTTAATTGTTCATTGAAAATCCAAATTATTATAGAATAAGAAAAGATTATCTAACAAAATATAACTACCTATTTAATAATTTTACATTAGTCTCCTAATATATATATATATATATATATAGGGGGTGGCTGTGAATTTGGGTTGTTGGACAAGTCGTAATCGAACCCATCCAACTGCAGAGAGGTCACAGACTCCTAGGGTTCATGCATCGAGTGGGTTTTGACTCAATATTGAGTTCATTTGTGTTAGATATCAATTGAATTGAATTGATTTTGATTTAGGTCGGTTATCAAGTTGAGTCGACGCAACATCACTAGGTATCCACTTAAGGGGAGTCCTAAAGGAACAACGTCTATACTAGGCTACGAAGACCTAGGTGCTAGAGTTGATTCCGAAGAAAATTGACCTCGAATAATGATGTCAACATTTATTGCTTTGTAAAGCTATTATAGAGAAATAAAATTTTAAAGTTGTTGTAGAATATAACTTTTTAAGTACAATTTTCTTTTTAAAATAATAAATTAATAATTGTCAAATAATTTTTTTTTATTATAGTGTGAAAAAAAAGGAGTTGTACAACTTCCATTAAATATATAACAAAACCTATAAGAAGATAAAACTTACAAATAGACCAAATTTGTGAAGGGAAAATTCTTTCCATATTTTAAAAGGCATATACTTCTCGCATTGTTTACACTTTTAAAATTAGGGGTGTCAAAATAGATTTTTGGGTTAGGTTTGGATTCAACCGAATTAACTTGCCTTCAACTGATTCAATCGAATTAGATAAAGATGTCAGAAATTCATACTCAGGCCCAACTTTCCTCTCTTCCCACCCACTCTTTCACTCCCTCTCTCCTCACTCCTCTCCCTAGTCAATATGCTTATCTATTGAGCGTATTTGCTCCTTCTTAATTTTTAGTTAAATATGCTCCTTTTGTTAATTGTCACTATTTACATGCTCCTATCTAAAAATCCCCTATTGTTGACCCAACTAAAACTACAAATAATTCATGTGTTACAACAAAATCCATAGACACAGACATTAAATCTAGTATGTCGAATGCATAATAATGGTGGATATGCTGCCACCCATGTGATCGATGATGAGATTTGTGAGTATATTTTGTTGGAGGCTAGAATGCATAATGTTACAGTATATGTCGAGGCTGAAGTAGTTCTCCCTAGAGAGCCTATTGGGACAAGCACAACTACATTCATATTTGATGTTCTTGGCCCTTCAACTTAAGTATATCAGTAAGTTATCACATAATTTAAATTTTAAAAATAGGTATAATCTTATCATGATATAATAATATATATGTCAATGTATCATATTATATGTATCTACAAATGTTACTAAAATTATTGTTTCATTATTTATGTTTCAACTTAAAAAAAAAAGAAGCTATGATCGTCTAGACTACACTTGTATTAAAATGATAGATTTATGTGGGCTTGATGATGAATCATCGATAAATTTTGATTTAGAGGAATTGGAAGAGATATACCAAAATGATGCAATGTCAGTCATTGAAGAAGCAAACATAGCATCCACTCGACATACACCTGATAAGTTAGGTGAAATATGAATATATCATTAAAAAAAATAAAATATAAATTCTTATTTAATATTTTTAATTTGTTGGTGAAGGTAAACTTGAGAATGAAGGAGATGAAGATGATATAACTGACATCAATGATTTAGGTGTATTTATTGCTGCAAATATTGTTGAAGCAGGATATGAAAACTCAACTTATAAGGATAACTTTCACAGATATTGTTGAAGCATGATATGAAAACTCAACTTATAAGGATAACTTTCACGATGCAAATTTGGAGATATTTGATTTTTCTTTTTGTGAAATTATTAAAACTATTGAACAATGAAAGAGAAATTTTATTAACTTTATATATGTATGATTATGGTTGTCTTTTTTTCTTATCAGTTAGTTTAAAGTGTAATAATTTTGTTTTAATATTTTGCTTATTTACTTCATATTATGTACACAATTATGATGAGTATGTATATTTATTTTGATTTCAGAGTTTCACTAATTGAAGATAGAAATTATCTGTTATTTATTTATGTTTTATAAACTTAATTGATACCACATTTATATTATATGCTATTTGTTTATGTTTTATAAACATAATTGATGCCATATTTATGTTCTTTCATTAGTTTGATATGAAAATTGAATGTTGAGTGAAGGTATTAGAGGAAAATTTATCATTTATTTTATAATTTTTAATAATATTATTATTTATTACATCATCCAGTTTGACCCCGGTTCAACCGGTTCGGTTCGACTAAACCGGTCGAACCATGAACCTCACCTTCTGTCAATTCATTGTCTGGTATGATTTTCAAAACCTTGATTTTTTTTACTGTTTTGCAAAATTATTATAGAGAAAATAAAATTTTAAAGTTGTTGTAGAAATTAACTTTTAAGAACAATTTTTTTTTTAAATAAAACAACAAAGTAATAGTTGTCAAATAAAAATTAGTATTACAGTCTAAAAAATAAAACAGAAAGACAACTTCCACTAACAAACAAAACCTATAAGATAGAAAGATAAAACTTACAAATAGAACAAATTTGTGAAGGGAAATTTCTTTCCATATTTTAAATGGCATGTTCTTCTAGCATTGTTTACACTTTTAAAATTAAGAGGGTCAAAATAGATTTTCGGGTTGGGTTCGGATTCAACCCAAAATTAACCTGCCTTCAATAGATTCAACACAATTAGACAAAGATGTCAGAAATTAAGACTCAGATCTAACATGACATGCTATCCGAGGGTGTGATTACGCGAGTGTTGAGAATTTCTGCGTAAGCGTTGGTTCGAGGCTGAGCGCAGGGGTTAGCATAAGGGAAAGCCTGCGAGAGAGAAAAATCGCGAGAAGGCGAGCTCGAGGCTGTAAGCGAGCAATCTCACTTGAGAAAGCATTATTGTGAGGCAGTGAGCAAGATGCAGGCAAGGGAGGTGAGTGACATAGATGCAGGTTGCTTTTAATGTGTGGTCTGAGAGGGTGGATATATACTAGGTCGAACTCGGGTAGATTCGGGTTAGTTGACCCGAATAGACCCAATTTGTCAAATTGTTTAGAATTAGGATCTAAATCTAAAATGTTTGTAAATCTAGCTGACCCAAACCCGAATTTTCTTGGAGGTTCGGGTCGAATTTTCGTGTCATCATTAATTGACACCCCTATTTTAAATATCTTTTGTTTATTAAGCTAAGATGCCATAAAATTTCTTTATTCTATTAGAATATCTTATCGCAAGTTAGTGTATATTTATCGGTCAATCAAAAGGAGTGAATTTTTAGTGTATTGAGTTTACATTTTTATTTATGCTAATATAATATTTATACTAAATTTGGTTACAATTTTTTTTTATCAAATTCTATTCAAAATGATAACAAAACGTTCGATAGGTGGTATTTCTATCATATGTGAATGAACGAAATTTTATTAGTTCAATGGAATCGAAAAAGTTCTTTCTTAACGTTTTTTAGTCTCATTAGCATGAAAATAATTAAGGAATGATAAATAAAAAGAAACGTGACTTAATTAGAAAGGAAACAAGACTAACTAGAAATTTTGAGTTTTTTCTCTTAATTTCCCATTCATTTTCATATACATACTCATTCTAATTACAACCACCAGCCCCAAAGCCAATTCTCAAGTTTTTTATATCATGCACTATATTGAATGTGCGTAACTGCACATTACCAATAATTACCTTATCACTAGCATATTTATTGGCAGCGAAGGCTAAGCATTGTTTAGATTTAGTGGTCCCGAGAAGTATCCCTGAGATATCTAATTTAATAATAACCCCGCCATCAAATTCAAACGTAATCTGCGGCACCTTCACGTTCATGCTTGGGTAGTTAGTAAAGTTATAGCATGTGTCAAGTATGCCCCATGACGGCGCCCTCGGGTAATTGGCCATGTATTTACGGAAAGTGCTGCGGATGCCATGGTAGGTAATGGGCGGCAGTCGGCTAATCATTCTGCTAGAGTCCAACATGGCTTTTCTGCCAGGGGCCAACATGGTTCTAGGGGAGTTTTTCGACCAATCACCCCCAACAGAAATAGAAATTAGCTTGACGAAGTAGAAGGATGGCATCATTTCGCTGGTTATCATCGGTGTATATTGCACATGAATGGCATCATCACTCCCTAGTGTAAGATATCCAATTATGCCTGACTTTGATGGTAGACAATATGAGAATATCAAGTCATATGATTGAGCTGTCTGGGAAATAATTGAAACTGGCCCCCGGCCGAAGCCTAATATCCCATCTACCTTCGGTACGCTGAGGCTATTGTTTTGTCCGCAGCCATAACGGAAATTCTTTATAATATCATAGGAGAATTGTAAGGTGTCTTTAACGAGGTAGCCTTTAGTGTAAGAACCATCGCGGTATTGTACCTCGTAGAGACAATTGTCGGTCCTGGAGCAATCATATGTATTTAGTTGGCTACAATAGTCGTTGTAGCAGCGGATGGATGCATAGGTAGAGGACTCGAAAGGGTTATATATTGGGTCATTTTGGGGATAACACTTATCGCAGGGTATACATTGGATCCAAGTGACATCGCTGCCGGTGTCAAAAACAAGTGAGTATGGCAAGGGAGGGGTGCCTAGGTATATGGTGACGATAAATTTGTGGGTACCAAAAAAAATGCCTTCTTCTATTGGAACTGTTGCTGAAAGAGAGCTGCCAAGTGGGTTGATGCCAGCGGAGTTGTTTGGCAGCAATGACTCAACATCAATGAGATGGTATTCTCTGGCACGCCATCGCACTGATACTAGAGAATTCTTCTCTATTAGATCTATTAGAAGAAAAAAGAAGAAGATAATGAGAAGAGTATAACAACAGAGAATGGAAGAAGAAGTTGCCATGAGAATAGTTTTGAGAATTTGAAGGAATAAGGAGTAGGAGGGTATTTATAGGCTTGGCTTATTGTGCATAATGCGTTTATAGGAATCTTGTATGGTTGTCCGTTTTTAAAGCCTTAAAATAACAAAAGACTGTTATCCTAAAATAAAATCAACTAGCTATTTGGGGCTAATATGCCCCGTTTGTTCTATTCATATATAACCCTATATTTAGATTTTTTTCTAAAATTAGATAACTCAAATACATTATTTGTACCTAATCAGCTCATGACCACCGGACTACAAATTAAGTATACCAATTTGTTTCTGATTGTATTTTATTTGTTATTTGAAAATCCAAATTATTATAGAACAAGAAAAGATTATCTAACAAAATATAACTATCTATTTAGTAATTTTACATTAGTATCCTAATATACATATATGTATACATATGTATGTATATATATATATGTATGTATGTATATTATCATGATTGGGCACGAATCTCCATGCAAAATCAAGTTGGAAACTTAAAAAATTAAATCGGAGACATCTAAATTCGAATTTCAACAAACTTATAGTCGAACTAAATGTCTCGGAAATACGAACCCAACGACACAAAATTTGACCCAATCTGAGCTCAAATGGGTCCAAATTAAAGACCCGAAGCACATTTGGAAAGTTCAAACCATAATTTGGATGACCAAACAGTCTCCAAACCTGACATGCTTTTAGGCGAATCGAGCGTCTCGAGAAGATGAATTCAACGAGCCCAAAATCGTTGAATTCTAATATCATTAAGACATTCAAATGTCTAATAAATGGTCAATGATCAAGGGAATCAACATCGGCCGTCCATTCAAACAACTACCAATTCACCCCTAATCTTCCTCCTATTTTTTGGTCATGCTACTCTCAGAAAACTATAAAAAGATCCCTCATTTTTCATAGAAAGGGACCCCCAAAATGGGAAGAAGGAGACCCCAACAAGAAGAGAAGGAAGAAACAGAAGAGACTTCTCTTGCCACCAAACTCTTCCTCGACCACTGCCAGACTTCCACCAGGCAGCGTACCCGGCACCAAACTTATGCCCATCGCCGAATTTCTACTCAACGTCGTACTTATGCCCGTCGTAAGACTTCTGCCTGTCGCCGAACATTCGTCGAACTTCTACCCGATGCCGAACTTCCACCCATCGTCGAATATCCGATCTCCGTCGCTAACCGACAACGATCTTTATGATCTCATTCACCAAACAACTATTTTTTTTACTACTGTCGCCTGCCGACTACTGTCCTTCTGACATCTATTATCAGACAATAATCTTTCTAGCCACTTTTGCCTACCGACTACGGTCCTTCTAACCTCTATAGCCAGATTGTGGTCCTTTCGACCTTCATCGTCAGACAACGATCTTTTTTTACCACTATCGCCCACTGACTACGATCCCTCCTACCACCGTCACCAGACTACAGTCTTTCCGACCTCCGTCGCCTGCCAACTATAGTTCTATCAACCAAACAGATGTATCAATAATAATTCTTGTAACACAGTCTATATGATCTATATTTATTATATCGAGCCAAGGGCTTCCCACAAGGAAGGGCCTCATTTGTACTCGACTGCAAAGAATAGTGGATTCATTCAAACTGGGTCAGGCTCCGTGGTTTTTCCCTTATTCATAGTTTTCCGCAAAAAAAAAATTGTTTTCTCTTATAAATATTTCACCCTCACTTTTTATCTCATTGTGTGTTGGATCGTCGTGCAAAGGTAAGATGTTAAATTTTATATTTTTCTACCGCCATGAATATTGAAGGACGCAACATATTATATATAAAAGGTAAGCTGTCATTATGACCTCGGTCGCCCGGCGATGTAGGTCAGAACCGACTACGATCCTTCTGACCTACGTCGCCCACAGACTACAGTCATTCCGACCTCTGTCGCCCACCTACAATGGTCCATTCGGCCAAGTGAATACATCAAAAGTGACTCTTTGTATTCCCACCATGTAATGCAATTTATATGATGTACATCAAGCCAAGGCATTTCCCTTAAGGAAGAGCCTCAATTGTAATCGACTGCAAACAATAGTGGATTCATTCAAACTGGGCTAGGCTCCGTGTTTTTTCCCCTTTTCAGGGGTTTTCCACATAAACATCTTGGTGTCTCTTGTGAATGCCGAACACTCTCTTTTTATCTGTATGCATGCTAGATCTTCGTACAATGCTGAGACGCTAAATTTTATATTACTCTACCACCGTGAATACTTCAGGACACAACAAACTCAATGCCTAAATTGTTAAAGATTAATTTATGTAATGAATGGCCTTCTCAAATCTATGTTGGAAAAGAGAAATATAAATATAAATATAAAATAAATTTAAACAGTTTGAATTAAACAATATATTCATTTTAAATGTATTCTTATTTAATTCGGTTTATTTCGAAAATTATGATAATAAAATAACCGTTTGTAAAAATTTTATGTATATTTTCATTTATTTAAATTATAAAAAAAATTAAGTACATCTCAGTTTAATATACGGATAATTTTGTCATTTATAATAAAAAATTTAAAACAGATAATCAAACCAAATATTGATTATCTATCTTTATGTTTGAATAAGCATACAAAAAGCTATTTTGCCAAACAACATTATGTAAAAACTCCATTAAATAAAAAGTTTTGTCTAAAAACTTCAGGTTCACCACCACTTTAAAATAAACATTTGCAATTAAGTTGGCCAGCCAAATGAGGCCTTAGTTGGTAGTGCGAGAGACTCAGGTTTGATTTGTGACAAATTTTTTATTGCTTCTTAAAGTGCTTTTAGTACAAATATTAATTTTTTTTTTAACTAGAAAGCTGCTTTAAAAAGTAGTAAAAAAATAGCCCCATACAAAACATGAAGTTATTAATTAGTTGCATCCCTATAAATCCAAATTTAATTGTTGAAAGGAGCTGGCTGTCGGATTGGGCTCTATGCTTTGATCAAGTATGAGCATATCATCTAATGCATGATTTTTTTATTATTATTATTTGATACATTTAGGTCAATTATGACAAATTCACAAACATATCACATATGCAAGCTTCGAACCCAAAATCTCTTGATTGATAGTCAAAGCTCCCAACCAACAGATCAAGTTAGTTGAGTTATGATATACTTGCATCTATCCCAAGAAATTACTTGTTATTATTACAAGAAAAAATGATAATATTATAAAATTTTATTTTAGGACATAAGATAAATTATCCATTAATGAGAATATGCTATATAGAATAAGTAGAGTTTTTTTTTTTTCAATTCTAATGGATAATAATCAAGATAAAAAAGAGTAATTTATATTAGGTTTCATATTAGATAGTTTTTTTCAAGGTTTTTAAAATGGGCCCGAACTGGCTGGTTCGACCGATTCAACTGTGAATCGGTCTGGCGGGTTGTTTGGTTAGCTAAAATAACCTGCTAGGCTAAAAACTGGGGAAAAACCGGTCAAGAACTTGGTTTTCAAGAAACTGCATAACCAGGTGGTTTTAGAAGAACGGGTGGTCTTAGAAGAACCAGATGGTTCTTAAAATCACTAATATAAGCCATTTATCTATGATCAACTGGCTTATGAACATTGCAGTACTTCGATATTACTTGCTTGTCTGTCTTAACATACGCCATACACGACTCATCCAGTCCTCCATCGGTCCATCTAGAAGGCCTCCTCTGACCTCCCAGCCCCCGGCGCATGCCATTCGCGACTCCACGGTGACCATTCTAGTTAAGTTGGGGAAGAAGTCACCTTTGGCCGCCGACCCAACCCATCGAGCTCGGACTAGCTAGCTCCCGACACAAGTTCTTTAATTTCTCTTTTTTTGAGTAATTATTTACACATTTATGCTTGCATTCCCTCTCCAAATCTTATCAATTGTTGCTCACATTCTTTCTCCTAATTTCTCTATTTTATTTATGCTTGTTCTATTTTTTGGACAAAAAGAAAACTCATATATCATAGCCCAAATCACTAAGTTTTATCACTTCAGAAAAAACTCATATATCATTGAATGTTGATTTTTGATTTATCTATTGCAGCTAAAAGTTGTCCAACAAAAAAAAAGTCAACTCCTTCTATAGTGAAAATCATTTATGGAGCTCATTTAGGATGCGTGACAAAAAATTTGAACATAAAATGCATTTTAGTATGATGGCTGCATGTTTATTTTCTAAATTCCATACAAAATCTACCAATTGTATTTCATCTAGCTGATGATGAAGGAAAAAAAACCTTACCTTTCAAGTGGGTAATGTGGGTTGTGTATAATACATCAAATTCTGTATTTAATTTCATAGAAAATGTTCTTAAAGTTACACACTATCAATACTATTCTTTAGAAATAAATTATGTGTTTATTTATTATTCAATAACTCAGATCCTTGTGAAGATTGAATGATATTATTATAAAAATGATTAAATTCTTAAAATATAAATGTTTACTCTATTAGAGTTGTAACTATAATTGATTTTTTTTTTTTTTTTGCGGTTAATGTATTTCATTGAAATATTCATTATATTATTCATTGTAAGAATCCATTCCTATTTTGTTATTGTAATTATATGGAGCATAAGTGCAATGTTATCATATCAATTCTTTAATATTATTTGAACATAGTTCAAAACTTATTCAAACCTAGTTTAAACCTTTTTTTTAATATGATTATAGCATTATTCAAACTATAGCCCATTATACTTCGAACTATGTTTGAACCTTATATAATTCATAATTGAGCATTTTTTAAAACTCATGCGGAGTTAAAAGAATTACATAATAACATAAATAATGATAAAATAAGCTTTATTATTGGCATTTGATAAAATAAGCTTTATTATTTAGACAATCACTTGAGAATATGTGAACTTCATAAAATTAAGTTGGATTCATATTTTTTTTTAGTTCGTCTTCTATTTTCCTTTAAATAGATTGTATTTACTTATTTTATTCATCCAATACAATCACTTACTTTCATTCATATTTTATTTTTAGATGGAACACTTAATGATTGTATTTACTTTAGTTGATCACATGAGAATGAAAGCACCTGGAACTCAGAGTGCATCTTCTAGTTGTAGTGTACACGAGAAAGTAGACATTGCGTGGAATCATTTTATTGAAAAAAATTGGAGTGTTTTTGAATAAATTCACTCAAAGAGACGCAATCATTTGGAACATCAACGATTGAACGGCCTAGCATATGTTTGATATAATCTAAATTTAAAAAAAAGGTATAATCTTATCATAACATAATAATATATGTGTCAATATATCATACTATATATATCTACAAATGTTACTAAAATTATTGTTTCATTCTTTATGTTTCAACTTAAAAAAAAAACTATGAACCTCTAGACTACACTTGTGTTAAAATGATAAATTTCTTGGTGCATGATGATGAATCATCGACAAATTTTGACCTAGAGGAATTGGAAACTGAGATATACCAAGATGATGCAATGTCAGATGTTGAAGAAGCAAACATAGCATCCAATCGGCCTACAACTGATAAGTTAGGTGAAATATGAATATATCATTTAAATAAAATAAAAAATAAATTCTTATTTTATATTTTTAATTTGTTGGTGAAGGTAAACTAGAGAATGAAGGAGATGAAGATGATATAATTGACTTCAATGATTTAGGTGCATTTGTTGCTGCAGATATTGTTGAAGCGGGACATAAAAAATTTAACTTATGAGGATAACTTTCACTATGCAAATTTTGAGATATTTGATTTTCCTTTTTGTGAAATTTTTAAAACTATTGAACTATGAAAAATAAATATTATTAACTTTATATATGTATTATGAATGTGTTGTCTTTTTTTTTCTTATTAGTTTGTAAAGTGTAATAATCTTGTTATAATTTTTTGCTTATTTGCTTCATATTATGTACACAATTATGATGAGTATGTATATTTATTTTGATTTCGGAGTTCACTAATTGAAGATAGAAACCATATGTTATTTATTTATGTTTTATAAAACTGATTCAACATTTATATTATATATTATTTGTTTATATTTTATAAACTTAATTGATGCCATATTTATTTTCTTTGATTAGTTTGATATGAAAATGGAATGTAGAGTGAAAGTATTAGAAGCTGATGCGGACATCAAATAGGCTACGTTACTCAGGCGGATCACTGAAGCTCATAGGACGTCCACTACCCCTTAATCATCCGATTCGACCTTGGTTCATTCTGTTCGGTTCTACCGAACCGGTCGAACCGTGAACCTCTTCTTCTGCTAGTTCATTGTCCGGACCGGTTTTCAAAACTTTGATTTTTTTACTGTTTTGTAAAGTTATTATAGAGAAAATAAAAATTTAAATATATCGTAGAAAATAACTTTTAAAAGTAAAACAAAGTAATAGTTGTCAAATAAAAATTAATATTACAGTCTAAAAAATAAACAGTATGACAACTTCCACTAACAAACAAAACTTGTAAGATAGAAAGATAAAACTTATAAATAAAAAATATTTGTGAAAGGAAATTTCTTTCTATATATTAAATGGCAGGCTCTTCTCGCATTGTTTACACTTTTAAAATTAAGGGTGTCAAAATAGATTTTTTGGTTGGGTTCGGATTCAACCCAAAATTAACCTTTCTTCAATTGATTCAACCCAATTAGACAAAGATGTCAGTAATTCAGACTTAGATCTGACATGACAAGCTACCCGAGGGTGTGATTATGCGAGTGTTGAGAATTTCTTCATTAGCGTCGGTGCGAGACTGAGCACAAGTGGTAGCAAGGGAAAGCTTGCGAGAGAGAGAGAGAGAGAGAGAGAGGGCGCAACTGCGAGAAGGCAAGGGCGAGGCTGTAATTGCTTATTTGCTTCATATTATGTACACAATTATGATGAGTATGTATATTTATTTTGATTTCGGAGTTCACTAATTGAAGATAGAAACCATATGTTATTTATTTATGTTTTATAAAACTGATTCAACATTTATATTATATATTATTTGTTTATATTTTATAAACTTAATTGATTCCATATTTATGTTTTTTTATTAGTTTGATATGAAAATGGAATGTAGAGTGAAAGTATTAGAAGCTGATGCGGACATCAAATAGGCTACGTTACTCAGGCGGATCACTGAAGCTCATAGGACGTCCACTACCCCTTATTATCTAAATATTCCCTTTTTCTGTTATGCATAGGACTAGCTCACTTTTCAGCTGTTTTGCTAATTTCGGTTGTCTTTATTTTAGCTTATATGAACTGTAGAAGCAGGGGGTAGGAGGAAGCTAATTTTCACATTTCAGTAATATCATTTTCGGCTGCAAGGAACTTTACTGTTCCATTGCTTCCTTTTCCCTTCGGTTCAATCTTCTTCTATTGTTGCCGCTGCATCAAATCTGGTATCAGAGCTAGTGCCGGCGTCAATGGCGGAGAGCAGCCGACCCAGGACCGACGGCGATCGGAGCTTGGAGGCGTTGTGGGAAACGCAAAGGCAAACGTCCAAGCAATTGGAGGAGCTCATCAATAACTTTGCACGATTCGCGGACGAAATGCGCGATGAAATGCGGCAAGTAAGGGCGGCTACCAATCCAGTAGCTCACCCGACTATTCCGGCAACCATACCGGCTCCCCGTAGACCGTTGAGGGGAGATACCATTCCGAGAAGAGGTCCTCCCATATGTCCGGAAATTACTGATTCGGAGTTCGAAGCCATCTCAGACGGAGAACAATCGGATGCGGAGGAGGATTTCACACTGCCGAGAGCCGAGAGGATGAGAAGACCGCGTCCGATGAGAGCTGAATACGAAGGTATGCGTATTAAACTTGATATTCCTTTTTTTGAAGGAAGACTCCATATCGAAGACTATCTAGATTGGGAAGCGGCGGTCGAAAATTTTTTTGAGTACATGGAGATTCCGCCGGCCAAACAAGTGAAGTACGTCGCATGCCGTCTCAAAGGGGGAGCGAGCGCCTGGTGGATGCAGATACTCCAAAGCCGACGGCGTGAAGGAAGAGGAGCTGTGCGGAGCTGGAGTCGTATGAAGCAGTTGATGAGGCAACATTTTCTACCTACAGATTTTGAGCAGCTGTTGTACATTCAATATCAACATTGTAAGCAGGGTAACCGCTCGGTCAGCGAGTATACGGAGGAGTTTTATCGGCTCAGCGCCCGTAATAATCTGTTGGAATCTGAAAATCAGCTCGTCGCACGCTACACCGGTGGTCTAAAGGAAGGAATTCGAGACAAATTGGAGCTCAATTCGGTGTGGACACTTTCCCAGGCAGTAAATTTTGCCCTAAAGGCTGAGGTCCAATTGCAGAGATCCTACAAATCAATTGCGGTTCGCCGGGCTTTTGGAGAGGCTAATCCGGGAATCGTTAAAACTGGCGGTAACCAAACAAAGGATCTCGTTGCTAGTTCGAATCAAATGAAGGCCACAGAGGGAAAATTGGCTGTAGAAGACAAGTTACCTCTTCGAACGCGTGGTACGGGGAGTAGAGAAAATCCGTATGCCAAGCCATCCACCATTAAGTGTTTTAGATGTTTACAACCGGGGCATAAATCTAATGAATGTCCCTCTCGACATCAAGCGCAGTTTATCGAAGGGGAAGACGAGGGGGAATTGGAGGAACACGAGCTGGAGGCTGACGAAACTTGTGAAGAAGTGGAAGGAGATAGTGGTGAACCCGTAATCTGTGTGGTGGAAAAGTTACTTATCGCCCCGAGGACTTCATTTAGTAGTCAGAGACATAACCTATTTCGATCGAAGTGCACCATCAACGGCAAGGTGTGTGATGTCGTAATAGACAGCGGGTGTACTGAAAATATTATTTCTAGAAAGGCGGTGCAGGCCCTACAACTGAAAACTACAAAAAATTCCAATCCATATAAAATTGGTTGGATTAAAAAAGGCTTGGAATTTACTGTGACTGACTTATGCAATGTGACCTTCTCAATTGGGAAAAATTACTTATGTCATGTCACCTGTGACGTCATAGACATGGACGTCTGTCATCTCATTTTGGGAAGACCGTGGCAATACGACAACGGGGCGTTACATGAGGGCCGAGCCAACACATATACCATCGAGTGGAAAGGAAAACGGCTTAAGTTGCTGCCTGCTACTCCCGTGGCTCCTTCACCATTACCCACTCACAGCCTCATTTCGGCCAAGGTTGTGTCGGGTCCAACTCTTTTGAAGAGTCAGGAGGGACAACACTCCTTATTGGCATTTGTGGTCAAAGATCAGACCATGGTAGAAGAGCCTATAATACATCCAGCCATCAAGGTCATGTTACAGGAGTTTAAGGATATAACTTCTATGGAGCTGCAACCGTCCCTTCCGCCCCTCAGAACTTTACAGCATCAAATAGATTTTGTCCCCGGAGCAGTGTTACCGAATCTACCGCACTATAGGATGAGTCCTAAAGAACATACGATCTTGAGCCAGATCGTTCATGAGTTGCTGCAAAAACAGTTCATTCAACCAAGCCTCAGCCCTTGTGCCGTTCCAGCACTCATCGTCCCAAAGAAGGATGGACAGTGGCGACTCTGCATAGACAGTCGCGCCATTAATCGTATTACGGTCAAATACAGATTCCCCATTCCCCGGATCAACGATCTACTGGACAAGCTTGCGGGAGCCAAAGTTTTCTCCAAGTTAGATCTCCGAAGCGGTTATCACCAGATCCGCATTCGTCCCGGCGACGAATGGAAGACAGCTTTTAAGACGGTAGACGGCTTATTTGAATGGCGAGTTATGCCATTTGGGCTCTGCAACGCGCCCTCCACATTCATGCGGCTAATGCACGACGTCCTCAAACCTTATTTAGATAAGTGTTGTGTTGTATATTTTGACGATATACTTGTTTTCAGCTCATCCTTTGAAGAGCACTTAACTCAACTGCAGTCAATTTTTGAAACTCTTCGTGAACACCAATTACTTATCAACTTAGATAAGTGTGATTTTGCCGCAGCAGACATTCACTTCCTGGGGTTCATCTTGTCCTCTGACGGCATCCGAACATCGCCCCAGAAAATTGCAGCCATCAGGGATTGGCCCACGCCCAAATCTATAACAGAAGTGCGGAGCTTCCACGGCTTAGCCAACTATTACAGGCGTTTTATCAGAGGCTTCGGAGAAATCACTGCACCCATCACAAATTGTTTGAGGTCTTCTACGTTCTCTTGGGGGCCGAATCAACAGCAGAGCTTTGAGTTGATCAAAGCCGCGCTCAGCACAGCACCGATGTTAGCTTTTCCCGACTTCGATAAGCCATTCCAAGTTGATACGGACGCCTCTGCTATCGGAGTAGGAGCTGTTTTGTCACAAGACGATAAGCCTGTGGAATATTTCAGCGAAAAATTAAGTGCATCCCGTCAGAAGTGGTCGGCATATGAGCAAGAATTATATGCCGTGGTCCGCGCGTTAAAGCAGTGGGAACATTACCTCCTGCACCGGGATTTCGTCTTGTGCAGTGATAATCACGCATTACAATATATTAACAGTCAAAAAAATGTAAACCGGATGCACGCTCGTTGGATAGTCTTCTTCCAGCGCTTCACCTTCGTAATCAAACACAAAGCCGGGCGGAGTAACCGCGTCGCAGACGCGTTGAGTCGGCGTTCCGCATTATTAGTTCGGTTGCAGACAGAAATTACAGGGCTACAGACGTTGCAGGAGCTTTACAATTCCGATAAAGACTTTTCTCAAGTCTGGGAAGTTTGCAATGCAGGCCACCCAACATTGGATTATTCCCTACAGCAGGGGTTTCTCTTCAAAGGTAATAGCCTTTGTATTCCGGATTCATCTTGGCGCCAACAATTGATCCGCGAACTGCATTGCGGGGGCCTGGCCGCTCACTTAGGCAGAGATAAAACTATTTCAATTTTACAATCGCGTTTCTTCTGGCCACACTTAAGGCGCGATGTCACAAGATTTATTGAGAAATGCTTTGTCTGCCAACGTTTCAAAGGTACAGCACAAAATACGGGCCTCTATCTTCCCTTGCCAATTCCCGATTCTATATGGGAAGATTTGTCACTTGATTTTGTATTGGGCTTACCGCGGACCAAGAGAGGCTCCGATTCTATCATGGTGGTGGTCGACCGGTTCTCGAAGATGGCGCACTTCATCCCTTGTAAAAAAACCTTCGATGCGGTCAACATAGCACAGCTTTTCTTCAAAGAAATAGTCCGGCTTCATGGTGTGCCGCGCAGCCTCACGTCCGATAGAGACGTGAAATTTGTGAGTCACTTCTGGCGTGAATTGTGGAAAAGGCTCAATACAGACCTTAAACTCAGTTCGGCGTATCATCCACAAACGGACGGCCAGACCGAAGTGGTAAACCGCACGTTGGGGAATATGTTGAGATGTTTGGTGCAGGACAATCCAAGGAAATGGGAAGAAATGCTATGTCATGCGGAGTTTGCGTATAATGCATCCTTTAATAGATCGACCGGACTGTGCCCGTTTCAAGTTGTGTACACAAAACTCCCAAATCAATTGGTAGACCTCGCCGTCCTACCTAAAGGCAGTAAAACTTTAGCCGGCAAAACTATTAGTGAAGTACAAGATACTCTCCGAACTGTCAAAGAAAATCTGCAAAAGGCTAATTATAAATATAAGCAACATGCTGATAGCCACCGCCGGTTTAAATCTTTCAATGTGGGAGATTTAGTAATGCTCCGTATGAGGCGGGAAAGGTACCCGCAAGGAACTTATTCCAAACTCTGCCCCAGAAAAATTGGACCTTTTCCTATTCTTAGCAAGATCAACGACAACGCTTATGTGATTGATTTACCGCCAGACATTCGCACGGCATCCACTTTCAATGTTGCTGATTTATACAGCTTTCATCCTCCATATGATACACAGCCAATTACTCCCTCGTCGGAGTCGGGTTCTTCCGAGCCGGGGGAGATGTGATGCGGACATCAAATAGGCTACGTTACTCAGACGGATCACTGAAGCTCATAGGACGTCCACTACCCCTTATTATCTGAATATTCCCTTTTTCTGTTATGCATAGGACTAGCTCACTTTTCAGCTGTTTTGCTAATTTCGGTTGTCTTTATTTTAGCTTATATGAACTGTAGAAGCAGGGGGTAGGAGGAAGCTAATTTTCACATTTCAGTAATATCATTTTCGGCTGCAAGGAACTTTACTGTTCCATTGCTTCCTTTTCCCTTCGGTTCAATCTTCTTCTATTGTTGCCGCTGCATCACCAATGAAGACCCAGTAGTGTATAATTCTCCTCTTGGTCCTATCTCCATAGGCATTTCAATCCTGACCTCCACCACGGGAGTGCCCTCCAGAACTAAAAATTATTCTATGCGGACATTGGATGCTGCCTTGAGGCAAATCGGAGAACGTCACGTCACCCCATTTGTTGTGTACTGCAGCTGTGTATCTGTTATGTACCATGTGACATGGCTCGCTCTGATTTGCCTCCGGATGATCCGGTATCTGCACAGAATAATTTCTCGTACAAAACAACTTAGAATCCACTCCCTCAACAATAACATCTCTACCAACATTTGTTTTGATAAAAAAACAAACCATTGAATCCTTGAGAGCCGAGGCTTCTTCAGTAACCATCTTGTTTAGGCTTCGTTTATGATGACTTTCTTACTATTTCTTAAAGCAATTATCTAATACAAAATATTAAAAAGCTATTTTAAGAAGCAATAAGAAAGCCGTCCCAAACAAAATCTTAGTGAAAGCATTTATGTAGAGGTATACTTCTACATAGATAACTGAATCATTTGGAGCCAGAAGCTACAATGATATTAGACATGCTCAAAACTCTTCATCTTTAGAGAGGAAAAAAAGATCAAAGAGAGCTTCAAAGAACAACTTCTGATGAATAGGCATCTGGATTTTGAAACGAATTATGAGATCTATTGATGAATGATAATTATTGGTGTTAAACAACTTCTGTTTCTTTTTATCGAAAGTGGAGATCTGTGAGAAAAAATAAATTTATTTTTAAACTAAAATATTGATGAAGAGATTATTAGTTGAGCATTTCCAACCAGTTGCTATGTTAATTTTTAATTCAAACAAGTAAATTAAGTGGGATATTTTTAATAAGTATGAGATTTTAATTGAATTAAGTGGGATATTATTCAAAAGGGACTAATTCATGATAATTTAATATTTTTATGTTTGAGGGGAGTTGATAATTGAAGTGAATTACACTAACCGGAGATATTATTAAGATATGTGAGGTTTTGTTTGGGATTGCTTTCTTACTGTTTTTTAAAATAATTTTTAATTACTAAAACTTTTTGAACTAAAATTTTTTAAATAAAAAATTACTTTAAAAAATAATAAGAAAGCTATCCCATGCAAAATCTTAATCTCACATCAGATATTTAAGAAAATATATTTGTATAGATATATTAACTGATTGGCCCTTATTTATATATCTAATTTTTTTTATTAAGTATAAACTTAATTATTATTTTATTATGAAGACCTAACTTCAATTCTTTTTATTCATTCTTCATAAAAAATTTAAAATCAATCACCTAGACTTACAATTGAATAAATTCGCAATTGCACCTCTTTTTTAAAAGAAATTATTATGTGCTAAGTCTGGACTCCAATAAAATTGTGATACTTGTAGTGTACAAGTGGATATTTTTTTCTATTTCTTATTTTATTTTTTTTCTTCTCAGACCAACCAACTTGATCCAGAACAAATCTTTCTTTAAATTTTAGGGCTGAGTATTAGCGCTTTTTCTTAAATAAAATATCGCAGAAACATCATATTTTTTAGGATTTTAGCTCAAAAATATTTCATTAACTGCTGTGAAATAAAAACAAAGGAAAATCCATGAAGATAAAAACTTGTTTGGAGAAGGAAAAGATGATGAAGATAAGACTTAGAATGCTGGTTTAAATTCATAGCTTAATTCTGAAAAAAGGTCGTTACAGACTGTTATAGTGTAGAATTTTCAACAACAATGGCTACTGACTTTCGTGGACGCCTAAGCCTATGTTAGTGCCCAAGTTATTTGCAACAAGTTGCTTAGCCACGAGCTAGTGTTAGGGAGCAGCGAGGTGACCGAATTTTGCTACTGAATACAATGAAGATTATCAATCTTTTAGGCCGTATGTTCAACTGGCTTCACTACAACAACCACATATTATTGAACCTAGGGAAGGAAATGCAGATGATATGAACGAGTACCAAACAATGGACAGTGGAAGTAGTGATTCATCAACTAGTAGTAGCCTTGGATTAAACATTCATGCTCATGAGGCAATACAAGCTATATTCGGAACGTATGAAGAATCATATCGCTCACTTTATCGCTTTATCGAGGCAACTCGTATTTCTAACCCAAGTACTGTATACAACATAGAGCTAGTCAGTAACTCCCGGTTCAAGAGCATTTTTTGGGCCTTCGATACATCTATTTTTGGATGGCCATATTGTCAGCCTACTCTTAGCTTGGATGGTACTTTCTCGCTGGGGAAGTATCGCGGTACTCTTCTAGTTGCTATTGGGTTGGATGGGAATTGTGGCCTATGCCCACTTGCATTTGCAATTGTTGAAGCATAGATTAATTTTTCGTAGACTTGTTTCTCACGATCTTCTCCCAATTATTAGAGAACGCCACAACCAATGCATTATATCGGAAAAGCACCACAGGTTCGTTAGGGGATGTTAAGAAGCATCTCATTTTTCCCGACTTTTTTTTTTTTCTTAGAACTTTCTTAATTGTGCTAGTTAAGTAAATTTTGAATGTGATTTATGTATGTTATCTTCATACTTATTAAGTTTTATGGATCTGTATGTTCCTGTCTGTCTGAATGTTGATTTGTACATTTTTCTCTGTTGTAGTTGTATTTATTAAGTTTTATGGATCATTGTACTTATTAAATTTTATGGATCTGTACATATCTGCTATTATCATACTTAATAAATTTTAAGGAAAAAAATATGTTTTATGTTCTTATTATTGTTGGAATGCCGATTCTGAGTTTAGATTTTTTATAAACTTTAAATTGTTTAAATTTATTACATCAAAAATGTTTAGGCGAAGAGAATTTTAATATTAATAATGTAATAATAATTTTTAAAATAAATTTAAATATAATTATTACTTTAATCTAATAATTTAAATTTAAATTTGAAAAACTTTTATAATAACATTTAACATTAAATTTATTAAGTCAAGAATAATTGTGTTTGCTTATCGTCATTTTTATAGAACATGATGATGGAAAAGATAACCTCCGCTAAGCAATAGGAACGGATTTTATGGGGCTGCTTGGCAACAATTGGGATTAAATTCAAATAATATAGCGGTTAGCTATGGAAAGGCAAAGTTCATATTGATTGCAAGGCGTGCTTTTTATAATTTTGGAGCAAAAGAACTAAAGAATCAAAGGTTGATCAAATAAGCAAATGATCTCCTTCAATGTTCAGTTGATTGCTCATTACATCGTGGATGGAAGAATGGCTCGTATAAACAACAGAAAAGAAAATCAGAGGATTTTACGCTTACAGCTGTTGAGGTTTTAAGGTGTTTCGGTTGCTAAGAATTTCCTCTCGGCTCCCGAGTCGAAGCAAAATCGCAAGAGTTGCGATTTCCTCTGCTACGCCTTCCACACCTGCGAGCAAAGCCGGGTCTCGAGTGAACCTTCCGTCCCTATCGTGCCCGATCTAACGTCGGCTTGCCTCCGTCCGGCCTCCTTCATACGAACTCAGGCCGAGCAAGCCAGGAGCCGAAAGTGCCTGCTCTGCCGACTGCTTCCGAACACCACAGAGCCCAATCTCAAAGCCTTACAGGGCCCTTTTCTCCATCTGGACCTGCCGAGAGCCGCACGGAAGATCCTCCGCCTGCAATTTCACTCAAGCGGACCCGACGGACCTGCTCCGATTCCTACTGCACCGTCCGCCTCTTGCCTTATTTTTTTCTGCATCTTTTCTTTTAAAATAACAGAGAATGGAGGGACTACTGATTATGAGTTTAAGGAAGAATTATTACGTCCTCTGACCTGACGTAGAGGTACGTTCGGCCGTCAATAACATGTCGCCACGTGCTCTTACTCTTTATCGCGCGGTCCGACGACTTGACCCGGTGCGGAACCCGGGAATGCTATGTTCGCGATTGTCTCGGTATTGCTCGGTATTGCTTTGAAAAAAAGAGAAATACCGTTCTGTGAAGACCAAAATTATACAAATACCGAGTTGTACCGAGTTTTTCTACAACTCGGTACAACTCGGTATTTGCTCAGGATTTGCTCGGTATTGCTAGGGATTTGCTCGGTATTGCTAGGTATTTTCTCGGTATTGCTAGAAAAAACTCGGTACAACTCGGTATTTGCTCAGGATTTGCTCGGTATTGCTAGGGATTTGCTCGGTATTGCTAGGTATTTGCTCGGTATTGTTAGAAAAAACTCGGTACAACTCAGTATTTGCTCAGGATTTGCTCGGTATTGCTAGGGATTTGCTCGGTATTGCTAGGTATTTGCTCGGTATTGCTAGAAAAAACTAGGTACAACTCGGTTCAACTCAGTATTTGCTCAGAATTTGCTCGGTATTGCTAGGGATTTGCTCGATATTGCTAGAAAAAACTCGGTACAACTCAGTATTTGCTCAAGATTTGCTCGGTATTGCTAGGTATTTGCTCGGTATTGATAGAAAAAATTAGGTACAACTCGGTATTTGCTAGGTATTTGAAATATATCCAAAATGTAATGAGATGTTGTTCGGCTCGTCAAGGATTTAAAAAAACGCATGGGCGAGAACCCAAAAACAGCGGGTCGGGTCGGTGACTTTTTCTTCATGCTACGTGGCACTAAAATATTGGTGGCCGAACGTAGAGGAGCGTACGTTCACCGGACCAAATAAAAGTTCGCGTTTAAGGGGCTGATTGGTTGCCTGAAAAAGAAATGCAGTGTAAAGTAAATATAATGTAAAGTAAATGTAATGTATTTTAAATACTTTGAGCCTGTTTGGTTGTCTGTAAAATAAACGCAGGAGAATTGTTTCCTTTGTTTGGTTAGGTATATCCAAAGTAAAATAAAAGTATTTTTTTAATAATTTATTTTGTCATTAAAATAAATATATTTATAAAAACATTATATTTATAATAATTAGTATTAATTGGTGTTATAAAATAAAATCAGAGTATTCATTTATTGCATGATCTTATTATAATTTTTTTTAGATTATAAGATATAATTGTGATAGAGATAAATTTTAATTTTAAATTCTTTAAAATTTTAAATTTTTTTATTTTTCAAGAAATGTTTTTACTAAAAAAAAAGGAGAAAATTAACTTTATAACTTGCATATGATCAGGCCATCCTATTTCCTAACACAATTTCATTTAAGAGATCAGCCTATTGACAGAATTTCCATCAGCAATCCCATAAACATTTTCGTACAAATTCAATCTCCAAATTTTCAAAGGTATAATGAACAACCATATTACAGCGACTTCGGGTCACAGGAAAACTTTCAATAATTACATTGGGTTTATGATGAAGAATAAAATATTACAGACTGCTCACAAGCATGCCTTAGAAGAAATTATGTGATCATCAGACATCAGCACGAGTGTGATACAAGTAAATGTTTTCAAGTCTCCAAATCAGAAAAAAACTGCTACAAAAAGGAATGCAGATGACCATGAAGAAAAAGTCCAAGAAACCACGATTTAGTTGGCCCATATAACAAATGAGATTAATGAAATAAGAAAAATTAAGAGGCATTTTCATATCATTATAATTGTTAATTGAATTCCCCCAATGAAAAGGCAGAAATGGCTGCTAACAAGTTCCAGGCCACCTGAAAAGCCACATCACCATAAAAATTAGAATAAAATCGGAGACCTTCAAACTCATAAAGTGAAATTAAAAAAACATACCTGCTTCTTAAACAAGACCGTTGCATGCTTAGAAGTAAAAAAAATAGAGGAGAATTTGCGTAATGACAGAGAAGAGGAAGAGAGAAATTCTGTAAGTATTCTCCATTACATTACTATCTTATAAAATGGTATTTATAGGCAAAATTTTGTCGAATACTCATGCACAATCTATCTGAATCCCGTCTTAATCATTGTCATCAAATCCAATTCTTTTGTTTGTGGACGATGGGTTAGAACAGGGATTTCAATAACCCTTGAACTTGGGTCACATCATTCTTGATGGGTCATGATTTCAAAGTCCCAAATTCCACCGCATCATAACATAAATGAAAATAGCAATAAGAATCTATAACTAATTAGCTTCAGCCAGTATTCCAACGAAATAGCAATAACGCAAATAACCAATACCAAACCCAACAAAACCAGCCAGAATCACAGAAGACAATAACCCACCACATCCACCTCTGGAGCTAAAATCCCAAACACGCCTTAACCGGAAAAGACATTTCATATCCTAAATATTCAACTGGCCGAGATCCCATATCAAATTGCAGAAAAAATTAGATAATGAGACTGGGATTTCGAGTAGATCTGTACCGTCTCTCTTCACGGTCTTGCACCGTACGACGCCCACGATCAGAAGAAAACAGCATATGATAGCCAAGACTGATAATCTTTCCATGGTAGATGTATAGATCTTCAACCAGAGGAACTGATCGTAGCCCAAATCGAAGATCTCGTGCACTGCTAATCACCCACTGAGAAGAAAATGCGAGGAAGATGCGCCATAGCCAATATAACTCAAGAAGCTTTTTAGATGATGACAGTGGCAGTAGCGCACTATAAAAGATAGAAGGAGACGACCCGGGATAGGTGGATAGGACGAAGTAGGTGGCAGGCGGAGAGGGAAGAGTACTCAAAGTCGAGGCTTTCGATGGGGCAGACATGTAAGCCGACGAGGGCGAGCTGGGAGGTTGATTTGGAGATAGTGCGGTTGTGTTTGGCGAGCAGGGATCCGTTTCATCGACGGTGGCGTTGATCGCCAGCGTCGAGGATAATAGAGGATCAGAAACTATCTCCAGCGATACTTCTTATCTGCTACATAGTGGATGTAGTGGGCTAGTATGAGTACTGAACAGGGGAGCTCGCCGAGATTCGGGCGTTACCCGACGCCGAACCCTAAAATTGCAGCTGGATCCTCCGCCGCCGTCTCGAAGAAATTGCCGGCTACGACAACTGTCCCAACATATTGCGTGGCGAATCAGGACGGTTTTGCAGAACCAGGCGAAGCAAACCAAGCAGCTACGCTGCGGGAACGTCAGTGCCATCGCAGGACTGGAGAAGAGAGCAAGGACCGAAGAAGAGAGCAAGGAAAAACGGAGAAAAAGGGAGAATATAGGTAAGCTTCGGCGACATCATGCCGCAACAGACCTCAAAGAATTTGGAACCCGCTCAATTTAATTGAGCGGGTTTAAAAGTCGCGTGAATTGCCTCTTCTAATGCCGCGCTAATGCTTCGGAGGTATTCAGTTCCTTCCGCTCAAAATTAATCAAATAAGCAAATTTAGTAAATACATGTAATTACTTTACTTTACCCTCCTAATTCAGGCAACCAAACAGCCCCTAAATAAATAATCAGTAAACAAAAATAATTATAATTAATATTATTAATTATAACTATAGTGATAATTATTATTATAAGAAGGAAAGGAAAATATTTGCAATCAAACAAAGTGAAGATTGAAGGAAGTCTTGAGATTGATATAGTCCCCCGAAGCTCTCGGCCATTCAGCTAATTCGGCCGAGTGGATTCAAGAATTGAAGGTCGTTTTTGGCATTGATTCGCTCTCCCATACTTCTTGTTGTTGATTTGAACCGGCATAGTCGAGCTAAAAGGGCAAGTGTCTTCCCGTTGCGAGAGGGAACACCGGAAAACTGCCGAAATTTACAAAAAAAAAAAAAAATTTGAATCGAAATGATTTTTGGAAAGCACGAATCTAATTTAGAACTAATTATGTTAAATAATTGGGTAATGATTTCAAAATAAACTAAAATGAATTAACTAATCTCAATATGAATCTTTAAATTAATTTGGTAATTAACTTATTTAATAACTAATAACTTAATGAAATCCGAATTTAAAATAAAGTTTATTTGACCCAATAATTCTAAGCTTTAAAGTCAAAACTTAAATCAAAGCTTCGGAATTCATATTATTAAATTTTAAATTAAATTAATTAATTAATTCAAACAAGTGATTAAACAAAATTTAACTAAAGCAGTTAAATATTAAAAACAAATGAAATTGGAATCTTATAACTTAAATCATAAATTTACATTAAGTTGAAACTGAATTTAAACATATTGAAGAAGACTTTAGAAAACTATTGTAGAGTAATTATTACAAAAATCTTGAATATGTATTTAATGTCATTTATGATATATGACAATACTCTAGAGAGTTATTTGTAATCATTAGATTGAAATGTATTAAAATAATTCTAACGATGTACATAGTGATAAGTACAGCCTCATAAAGATAACACTAGAGAAAATCATAATAAAACAAACTAACATCACCAAATATGACTATAATAGAATGCAAAACACAGAGTGAAATGAAAGCAAAGTTGTAACGGTTTTCATTTTACTCTGTTTGCTTTCATTTTATTAGGCTATACTTATCACTATGTATACCTATAAATATGGGTGTAAAAAAAAGGAGAAGGAATAAGATTTAGAAAGATATTTTCTCCATTCGATTTTGTTTCTTTATCCTGAATTTAGCATTCAGGTGGTGATTGAAGAAAACACCTAGTCGGACTTGTTACTTAGGATAGACATCAATCCATTTCATCAAGAGCCTTTGAGTGACGGGGAAGTAAAGAGGCATCCTCGCAGTCGGATGTATCAAGGTCAATCAAATGAGCGCAGCATCAAGGTAGAGCTATTAGATTTTGATGGTCGTCTGGATCCCAATGAATTCGTTAACTGGTCTCATACGATTGAAAGAATTCTTGAATTCAGAGAAGTTTAGCCCAGTCGCATCGTCAAGCTTGTTGCCATTAAACTGAACAACAATGCATAATTTTAGCGGGAAAATTTAAAAAGAACGCGGAATCGGGAAGGAAGGAGCAAGATCACAGAATGAACAAAAATAAAGAAGAAGGAATTACACTGAAAATATTTAACCAACCAATATCGACAAGATATTTTCTTGAAATTCCAAAGGTTATAGCAAAACCAACTCACGGTGGAAGAATACCTAGCTGAATTTTAACAACTATCACTTAAATTTGATTTTATGGAACCATAAAAAAAAAAGATCATTGCTAGATTCTTGGGAGGACTGCAACCTTCCATCACAAATATAGTCCAAATACAGCCATATTGGACCTTTCAAGATGCAGTTAATTTGACCCTCAAGGTAGAAAGATAACATCGCATATATTAATAGTTAGAATACATAGTATTAATTAATGTAATATTTTTTTCATTATTCAGAATATTCTATTTATTATATTTCCTTAATTATTTTTTTCTTACCTTTATATAAGTAGGTTTGTCTTAGTATGAAATCAATCAAATAAAGATTAGGCCTTTCATGATTAAAATTACTACAAATCTTAGAAATATATTTGCAAAATCATGATAAAACTTAGAAATTTTAAATTTATTTTAAGATAAATGTGTTTTAATTCAGGAATAATTACTTAATCTTTTTTTTTACTCCCATTATAAAATAGATTGAAGAGATTTAAAATTTCTTTTGACCATATTTTCATCAATATATCATCACCAAATTTATCTCATTAAATTTTTTGTGCATATAATTATTTTAAAAATTATTTTTATATTTTGATACCGATTTCATATTTTATCATTTTTTTAAAAAGCCAAATTTGAAATTGACTGTATTATACGGTGCATCGGCAAATTATGGCAAGCAAAAACCTCATAATATTTCAAGCATCTCCAATTTATTGATCACTGCAATCTTATAAAAACAAAAAATTTTGGTTTGAAGCATGTAAAATATTCTAATGAAGGGGTTTTGAGATTATTGATATTTAATTTGAAGTAAAACAAATACACTAAAATTTTATTGCATTTGAAATTCACTATCTACTTCAATTTTTATATATTTGGAATTCCTATGATTTGGACAAATACATAAATTTATTGCTAATACTGTCACCAGCCCCTAAGTGCTACCAATTGCCACAGTTGGCGACCGCCCACCTCTGACCATCTCGGCTGGCCACTAGCCACCATCACCACCGCCCACATCGAGCCACTGCCAGCCACCACCGTCGCCACTCACCATTGGTTTTTTACGATGCCCACCTCCAGCATCCGCCACCCGCCACTATTAGCCGCCATTGCTGCCATCAGTTGCGGCCATTAACCATCACCACTGACCCATTTTTCATGAATTCATTATAGACCTAATTTTCCTCCAAAACTTTATGTTACTTCTCATTATTTTTATGGCGCATATTTAACATGAATTTATGTGACAGTCATTTATTTGACATGTTTATTCTTTGTTAATATTTTAAATTACTTCTCCATGTAATTCAATACGTAGTATTCCCTGGAGCTATGGTAAAAAGGCCTCCCAGCATAGTATGTATTTGCATGTATGTATATAAATTTATGCTGGAAAATTGGATAAAAATTATATATATGGTGGTTATTAGTCAATTAGTCTGCTAGTTTATGTTCTTGACGAAGGTTTAAAATCATATATATGTTAAGTGATGAAGCTGAAATGAATAAATTAATAGACATTATCATTGCTATATAACAGTATTTTGCTTGTGCTTCTTGTGCTAAGTAGTTTCATGTAAATATGGTTTTAATTCTAGTTAATGGAGATTGTCTTCAAGACGATGAGGTGTCAATAAAACATTTTTAAAACTATTATTTTCATTTCATCCCTTTGATTTCTTTCAAATAAAGCCATGCCTAATAGGGAATTGGCTGTTAGTAAACTCAATCCCTTTGATGATAAGGATTGATCGACTTTACTTACAGCCAATTCTCTATTAGGCTTGGCTTTATTTGAAAGAAATCAAAATGATGAAATGAAAATAATAGTTTTTAAATTGTTTTATTGACACCTCATCTTGAAGACAATCTCCATTAACTAGAATTAAAACCATATTTACATGAAACTACTTAGCACAAGAAGCACAAGCAAAATACGGTTGCATAGCAATGGTAATGTCACGACCCGACCCGAGACGAGATGGATCCCGCCCGCGCTGGATCGCGACGGAGCTGCACTAACCAGGATCTAGCTTTGGAATTTGGTTCGGAACTGAATCTTCCAAATAATTAATTCACACAGACTAACAAACACAGAGCTACTATGTATCTTCAAATGCAGCGGAACAAAACATCTATCCGATTTCATTTCCTCAAAACAATCATCTACAGAACAGTACATGGCTTTCGACAGAAAGAAAGACAGAACAGAAAAGCCATGACTGTACAAAAACCAAAAGTACAAAAGTACCTATACTGATCAGACTCTGAACTAATCCTGGACTTCCTTACCTTTCCCAGAACCTGAAAACCACCAGAAAGCAAGGGTGAGCTCAACAGCTCAGTAAAGCAACAAACCTCCAATCAAAATCCTCAGAATCTCAAAACCAACACAGCAGACAAATCCGTACAGAATCGAAACAGATTCAGACAGATATCAAATCAACAAAACTGTACGGAAAAGGAAGTTGTATCAAATCAGAAACATAACAGATCAGACACATCAGATCAACAGAATCAGAATCGTACAGATCATATCGGAACAGAACAAATCATATCAGAATCATATAGCAGATATCAGATATTTAATTAATAGCTAAATTCCCTGACACTGACTGAATCTCATAAGATCCAGGCCACTTATGCCTCCCTTTGTGCTCACGGCACCAAAACAGATCAGATCAGATGTGCTTATAGCTTTTTTAATGTTTATTAATCATAATAGAGATTGCGTGTTATATAATGAAGATTTCTTACATTTTATGGATGATAAGAATTAACTTTACTAACAGCCAATTCCCTATTATGCTTGGCTTTATTTGAAAGAAATCAAAGGGATGAAATGAAAATAATAGTTTTTAAAATGTTTTATTGACACCTCATCTTGAAGACAATCTCCATTAACTAGAATTAAAACCATATTTACATGAAACTACTTAGCACAAGAAGCACAAGCAAAATACGGTTGCATAGCAATGGTAATGTCTATTAATTCATTCATTTCAGCTTCTTCACTTAACATATATATGATTTTAAACCTTCGTCAAGAACATAAACTAGCAGACTAATTGACTAATAACTGTTGAATATCACAGACCTTCGGTGAAGAAGGAGACGCCAAGCGTAACGAGAAATGAAATAAACTTTTCTTATTTCTAAATGAGAGGTTACACCGGTATTTATAGAAAAAACAAATACACATAATATTCTAGATAACAGAAATAAAATACTAAATTACATTATTAATTTCTATTTTGTTTTTATATTCTAACAATAACCACTATATATAATGTAAACAAGCCCGCATTTTTCTACTATATAAAAAATAATATAGATGTATAATTTGTATATATACTGCATTTGTCCAATCTCAATTGAAATCACTTAGGGTGAAGGCCTTTGCATGGTTCTATTCACAACCAATGACCGACACATCGGACAAGTCCGTTGCCGCTGCAGCCACGTATCCACACATGCTGCATGAAAAAAGTGTCGGCACTCCGGGAAAAACCTTAAAGCGTTATCCTCCCCCCCTGCTCCTCCTCATACTTGACAAGACAAATAGAGCAGCAACTGGAATCGACCGCTCGTAGATCCTGACTTTTGGCTTCAGCGTAGGTGAGCGTAGGCCAAGTCCTCAGTGTAGCATTGTCAATTCCAGTCTCAACATTTTGCTCGGGCTGAAGGGGAGGGGCAACAGTAGAGTAATGCCAGACTAAGTAGGTGATGTAGGAGATTGTAGCGATAAGTAAAAGGATAATGATGAAGATGGAGATGGCGTAGATCATTGTGAAGTAGCTGCAGAGGTCGCACCAGGGTAGAGAAGCTATGTGAAATAGAGCTCGGAGCAACAGGGAGCCGAGTCCACAATTCTCCGGCACTGCACCGCTTCTGCGGCACCAGCTCAAATGGCGACTGCCAGCAGTAGCGCCAACGCTGAGGTAACTCCACCAACCATCTTACTCACAGTCATAATCTGCTTTGCTCCGCTTTGTATTTTAAAAGAATGTATTAGATCTGGAGTAAAGAAGGGGAGAGTGCAATTAAAGAATGAAAAAAAGTTAAGTAGTGGATATACCGCTTCATCGGAGGCGGCGAAGGCAGCGCTAAGGCTAGGAGAAGAGGCATCCGGTGATGAGTCTTCAGAAGTTGCAGCTGGACTATGAGCTGATGCCGGAGAAGCACTATATATATGACTATTAAATTTGGTTGGTATATTAAATTTGTAGGTATATATATTTGTTATGAAAAAATTAAATTTTTTATATAATATATAAAGGAATATTAATATATTATCCAAACCAATCCTATCTGTCGTCATATGCCTAGGAAGAAAGGAATTCCTCGTTTGAAGAAAGTCTTGGCCTAGGCTTATTTGGCTAAGGTCATTTTCCATCTGTCAAATTACCATTTCTAGGCCTTAGTTTGGAAATAAAGTTGCTGTAAGTGAAGAGAGGTTGCGGGCAAATGCTTCTTTTCTCTATATAAATGTTATAAACTTGTAACTTATAATATAATATAAAAAAATTATTTTTTACCTAACAAATTTAATAGTCCACTGAAGAAAACTATGCCATTCGTTTGGAAATAAAGTTGTTGTACGGGATGTGGACGGCCAGGGTTGGTAGGCAACCTGGTTGGCCCTTCCATTTTATTTTTTTTTTACCAGTGCATGGCCCCACCCTAACAACCCGATGCTAGTCTGAGTCCGTTGATATCAACCTTAATTATTCTGATCTTTTATTTGGTTTTGCTTTTTTAATTGTAAGTATCTGATGTGACCCTTTGAGAGGTCTTCTTTTTATAATTCTTCTTGTTCAATATATTTGGAGTTTAAAAAAAAAAACAACAAACAGGTTGCGGGCAAATGCTTCTTTTCTCTACATTTATGTTATAACTTATAATATAATATAAAACAATTAATTTTTACCTAACAAATTTAATAGTCCACTGAAGAAAACTATGCCATTCGTTTTATTATTTCCTGCCGGACGTGCACAGTGGCAGAGCCAAAATATTTGGAGACTTCCGCATGATCAAATGGACGGCCGATATCAACTCTCTTGATCTCGGATCATTTAACGAGTATTTGAGTGTCTTATTGATGTCAAAATTTGACAATCTTGGGCTTGTTGTATTCATCTCGTCGAGCCACTCGATTCTACTATATGCATGTCATATATGGTTATCCAATTTATTGTTTGAACATTCCAATTATGTTTTGGGCCCTCGATTTGGACACATTTGGGCTCGGATTGAATCGAATTTAGTGTCATTGTGTTTCGCTTTTTGAGACGTTTAGTTCGACTATAATTTTGATAAATCAAAGTGCAGATGGTCCCGAATTTAATTTTGGAAATTTTCAACTCATAATTGCCTCAAGATTCGTTCCTGATCAAGATAATTTTTTGATGATATATCAATAATATAAAAATAATAATTTCTACCTAACAAATTATATACATACAAATTTAATAGTCTTCATGTTGTGTTTTTCTAGCACTTGGCTAAATTTTAAGGACCAGAGAAAATACGATAATTCATAAAGAGCGTGATTGGGAAAGAACTTAAGAAAGAGCAGAGTCGCTGAAGAGTTTGGCCATATCATTCCCAAAAATTATAAGTAGCCCCTAACTCTTCACATAAAGGGGGACCAAGGAGGGAGGGAGGAAGAGGAGAGGAAGGAAGAGAAATATGAGATCTCTCCAGTCACTAAACTTCTCCTCGACCACCAACTGTCGTCAAACTTCCACCCGACCACCAACTTTTGTCGGGCTTATGTATGACCACTTATTGTCATCAGACCTTTACCTGGCCACCGATCATCACCGAACTTTCTTCCGACCACCGATCGTCACTGGAATTTTTTCTGGACACCACCATCACCCACCTACTACGATCTTTCCGACCTCTATTGCCCACTGATTACCATCCTTTCGACCACTATCACCTAACTACGCTCATTCTGACCACTGTCGCCTGCTTACTATGATCCTTTCTACCATTATCACCCGATTATGGTCTTTCCAACTTTCATCGTCGACTACGGTCCTTCAGACAACCCTAACTCAACTACTATCTTGTTTACTACCGTAGCCCACCGACTAAGGTACGTTCTTTTGACCTCTGTCACCCAATTGTAATCTTTCCGACCTCTATTGTGTTCTAATTATGGTCCTTCTGACCACCTTAGCTCAACTACAATCTTTTCGACCACCATTGTCCGCCGATTATGGTCCTTTAAACCTCAGTCACCAAATAAAGGTCTTTCCGACCTCCGTCATCCAATTATTTTACTTCCAAACACCTTTGCTTAACTATGGTCTTTCCGACCTTCATCGCTGACTACGATCCTCTAACTTCAGTCAATAAAAAATAGTCTTTTGACCCGCATCACTTATCGACTACGGTTCTTCCAACCTCCATCGCCAAATAACAGTCTTTCTGACCTCATTCGTTCAAGTACTACGGTCCTTTCGACCACCATCACCAGACAACGATCTTTCTGACCGCTGTCACCCGTCGACTGCATTCTCTCCGATCACCATCTCTAGACTATGGTCTCTCAGACTGTCGTTTCCCAACTATGGTCCTTCCGATCAACATTGTTCATCGGCTATGGTCTTGCAGACCAAATGAATATGTCAGCGCTGATTCTTCCAACTCTCATTATGTAAAGCACTCTATATAAATGTATATTGGCTACATCAAGCCAAGGCCTTCCCTCTACGGAAGGGCCTCATTTGTAATCTACTGTAAACACTAGTGTATTCATTTAAATTGGGTAATACTCCGTGGTTTTTCCCCTTTTCAGGGCTTCCCACATAAAAACCTTTTTGTATCTTGTGAATGATACACCCCAACTCTTTTTTATATGTGTTCTAAATCTTTCCACAAAATTAGGACACCAAATTTTATATTTCTCTATCCATGCGAATATTCTGTGAGAATGTTGTTCTTGGTTGGGAGAAAACTTTTTGTTCAATTTCAAAAGGTCGTTCATGTCAACTTCCTTACATCAACCATTGTTGAATCAATTTCATGGGAATCAGATATGAATTGTTGGGAAACCTTTACTATAATTGTTGCTAACGAAATTCCTCCAAAGCTTTCAACATCTAAGAAAATATGTTGGGAAACTATTTTTCATAAAGCTTCCACCAACTTTCATCGGACTTATGTATAACCACCGATTATCACTAGACTTCTACTTTTCCATTGACCATCATCTGACTTTCATCTAACCACCGGCCATCATCATACTTCTGGCTAGACACCACCATGTCCCGTCGAGACTACGGTCTTTCGATCTCCATCGCCTGTCAATTACTATCCTTTCGACCATTATCTCTAAACTAATATATTTCTGACCTCCGTCGTCTGTTGACTATAATCATTTTGACCGTCGTCACCCAACTATGGTCTTTCCAACCACCCGAACATGATTACGATCTTTCTGACCATCGTCGCCCGCCAACTACTATCCTTGCAACCTTCGTCAATCGACTACGGTCTTTCTGACATCTGTCGTCCAATTAAGGTTCTTCTGACCACCTTTGCCTAACTAAGGTCTATCTGACCTCCGTCGCCTGTTGACTACGACCATTTCTATCACCGTCACCGGACTATAGTCTTTCCAACCTTTGTCGCCCGACTACGGTCCTTTCGACTACCCTCACTCGACTATGGACTTTTCGACCACCATCGCCACCCCCCCCCCCCCCCGGACTATGATCATTTCGACCTCTGTCACCCCGACTCGATATTTCTAAACATCCTTCATTTAATTATGACGATCCTTCCAACCACCTTCGCCCAACTAATGATCTTTCAACATCCATCGCCTATGATCATTCTGACCTATATTGTCAAACAACGATCTTTCTAACCTCCGTCACACCCCAACTACGATCCTTTCAACCTCCATCGCAAGACATCAATCTTTTTGACTTTCTTCATTCACCTACTACAGTCCTTCCGACCACTTTCAAACATTTTTTTCTCTATCGACCAGAACATTCAATGACACAACAATTATATTATAACATTTATATAGAGGAAAGCAGCGCATTTGCCCGCAACCTCTCTTCCCTTACAACAACATTAGTTCTCAATTTCCTGTTCCAGAACCGCATGGCCAAATCGGGACCTAGAAATGGATATTTGACATGAAGGGAAATGACTTCAGTCTGGCTAATCCAAGACATTCTTCAAATTAAAGAGGCATTCCTTTCTTCCTAGTCATATGGAAACGGATACATAGGATTGGTTTGTATCATATATCTTAGATATATTATATAAAAAATTAATTTTTTACCTAAAAAATTTAATGGTTTTATAATATATATAATTTTTACCTAATAAATTTATATACCTATAAATCTATTAGTCTTATATAGTGTTTCTCCGGCACCAGGTTCACAGTCCAGCTACAGCCTCTGATTCCTCGTCATCGAAAGACTCTTCTCCTAGCTCCACTGCTGCCGCTGCTGACGCCTCCGATAAAACGGTATATACAGTACCTCCTTTTTGTTCGTTCTTCAATTACATTCTCCCCTTCTTTCCTCCGGTTCTTTTTAGAAAATAATATTTTTCCTATTCGTTAAAATTAGATTTACATCTGTGCCTTTCTAGAAAATAATATTATAATAGTTTATATTGTAACGTATTTTTGTTCTATTTTGTTTATGAAATACAAAATTATTTAATAAGTTATATATTTACGATCATATTTTTGTAAATTTTTTACTCGTTAATAGTGCAATATTTAGATGGGCTGAATTTCAAGTCTATGATCAAATATATTTACTCTTAAGCAAGAGAAATTATTCTGTGCAGAATAATTTGGACGGTAATTAAGAATTATCTTGATTGTGAGTGTACACATATTGTGTATATAATATACACAATGTTTGTCACATCTATGTACACATATTATATATAATGTGTATACACTCACACGTGATGCCTTATCGGATCGAAAAACCTGCAGAAAACAAGACACCGGAAAACACAAGAGATAACACTGTAAACAGTAGTATAATATATATTTCTTCTATCTGTCTCTTCTCCATCTTTATATTACCTATATAGCACAATGTGGCTGAAGTTTCCTACTATTAATGGAGGGGCACAACCCTAATATAGTTGTAACTACTTACTAAGAACAGTAATAAAAATAGAAATGTACTAGTAGTGGTAACGCAGAGAAACAGAGGTAGTGGTAACTTGGACTTGCTCCTTCCTGAAAGTAATTCTGCACCGCATCAGCTTGTTCCTTCGGACTCGAGCGTTAGCCCGGTAGTCAAATTTGTCGTCTTCAGAATCCGAATGTGGAATGGGATAGAATCCTTCCCCATCGCCCTCTGACTCTAAGAGTTCCGCGACCGAGGGCGGAATCTTTCGTCGAGTCTGCTCCCCCGTCCTGTAGTACCGTGCTGCTATTGCAGGGGGAGTTCGTCGGACGTCCGGACCCAAGCCATTACTAAGAAGCAAGGACTAGATGACCTTCTTGATGTCAACCTGAAATCACATGAAGTCGGATGCAAGCTCGGTGAGCTGCTTGGATACATCGGCATGGGCTGCCAAAAGGGCTTCTAAGCTTCGATCATTGTCTGAAGCTGCTCGTCGGCTGCTTTCAGCCATTGGTATTTGCTCCCGCTGCTGGCTCTGATACCAATCTAATGCCTTGCCGGATCGGAAAACCTGCAGAAAACAAGACACCGAAAAACACAAGAGATAACACTGTAAACAGTAGTGTAATATTTCTTCTATTTGTCTCTTCTCCATCTTTCTATTACCTATATAGCACAATGTGGCTGAAGTTTCCTACTATTGGAGGGGCACAACCCTTATATAGTTGTAACTACTTACTAAGAACAGTAATAAAAATAGAAAGGTACTAGTAGTGGTAATGCAGAGAAACAGAGGTAGTGGTAACTTGGACTTGCTCCTTCCTGAACGTAATTCTACACCGCATCAACATGTCTTGACGATTCTTCATGTCCGGAATCTGCACATAATAAATAATACTAGATATTTACTTATATTAATGTTACTCCACCGCAGCTATATAATTTACAAGATTTTATCAGGCTTTGTTGGTGTTATTATCCATATTGATTAAATGTAAACTAATAAATTCTTTTAAAATAATAAATTTATAAAATTTCATCCTTTATATTGGGTTAGAAATAGACACGTGTTCTTACCGTGTTGACACCTTATTTTCAAATGTCCAGCAACTCTCCCTCTCGGCTCCCTCTTCTCTTCCGATAATCTGCAGGAGCTATTATTCTGTGCGGACACCGGACGGAAGAACCGTCCGATTAAGTGCTAGTTATCCAACGGTACCGAGCGTGGATACGGAACTGGGTACCCAGCAATGGGGTGACGTGCATGGGCGGATGCAGTGTGGGGTCCATGGGGGCAGTGGCCCCCACTGACTTTGGGAATAACAGTGGGAATAATATTAATAATATTTATAAAACATTAAATAAATAAATATTAAGCTGTTATAGTAAGTAGTAACGTCACATTAATAATATTTCCTCTCAGGTTCTCAACGCATGCTTCCGCCTTTCCCTTTCATATTCCGACTTTCCCTATTCCTACTCCGCAAAAATTCGAGAACCTGTTTTTCTCGGCGCCGGAGGAATTCGAATCCCGCCGCCGGCCACCCGTTCAACGTCGCACACTCACACAACACCACTGCTTTTCTCGGCGCCGGAGGAATTCGAATCCCGCCGCCGGCCACCCGTTCAACGTAGCACAGTAGAACAGCACCCCTGTTTGGCTGTTTTCCTCGGCGCCGGAGGTATTCAAATCCCGCCGCCGGCCACTCGTTCAACGTCGCACAGCACCCTTGTTTAGTTGTTTTTCTCGGCGCCGGAGGAAGTCGAATCCCACCGCCGGCCACCCGTTCAATGTCGCACAGCACCCTTGTTTAGTTGTTTTTCTCGGCGCCGGAGGAAGTCGAATCCCGCCGCCGGCCACCCGTTCAACGTCGCACAGCACCCGTTGCCTACTTGCCTCAACCCGGTTAGATTACTATCTCATCTGAAATATTTTTTTAATTTGTTGTGTATGGCTTAAGAAACAAAAACTTGAATTTGCCAAGTTTTAAAAACAGAAGCTTGCTCTTGCCAAGAACAAGAAGGTTGAAGTTTGATTTCAGAACAGCCGTGCAAGCAGCCAAGCACGTATGCTGATCTCTCTTGCATTTTGTCTATTATTTTTTTATTGCATGAAATTTTATTCATGTAATTTTGTCCATTGTTTTTTTTCTATTTTATATACTACAAAATATTATGTGAAGTTTGGTTGCCGTGAGTTATCTTTTTTTTTTTATAATTGATAATTTTTTTTTTTTCATTTAATTTAGCATGGATAGGTATTTCAAAAGAAAAGTTGTTGAAGATGACTACAAAACATTAGGTGAAGAAGACAATACACAAAGCAAACATACCCGTGTAGAAATTAATTTTTCAGATATCCCTGCTGATCCAGGATTGAGAAAAAAAAATTTAGATTATCATCCTAACGAGAGGGATAGTATTAGGAGGCATTATTTGTTAAAAGGACCGTATCAACCGCGTGATCAAGAATTCCCGCGTACTCAATTTGGTGATAGATTTCGCAAATTTAATCCTGCATGGTTTGATGATCACAAAGCTTGGTTGGAGTATAGTATATCAAAGGATGCAGCGTATTGTTTGTTTTGTTATCTGTATAGATCTCAAACTGGAGAACAAGCTGGTGGTGACAATTTTGACACAAAGGGTTTCAGAAATTGGAAAAAAAAAGGATAGAATTCAAATTCACGTTGGTAACAAGAATAGTGCACATAACATTGCTAGGAGAAAATGTGAAGATTTAATGGGTTGAGGGTTTTTTTTTTAACTTCAATATTTTGTGCCCCCACATGAACAAAATCCTGGCTCCGCCCCTGATGACGTGACGTATTTTATTGATATCCAGACGCCCTCCGGACTCTGCACAAAATAATAAATCAGTATGCAGTCACCCTTAAACGCTTGAATCCAAAACCACGAAGCTGAAAAATCAGCACCCAGCAGCGTTCCGAAGTGCATTTGCATCCAAATAACAATAGTAAATTAACAAAATTGATTAACTCAAAACCAAACAGAAACAACTTTCTAATTAGCAGGAACTTTTTTTTTTTAACTTCTAAAGGCCAAAATTATTATTGTAGATGTACTGTTGTTATCATCAACTCAGGCACATCCAAATATGACAAATTGTTCTGGATTTTTTTAAAAAAAAATTTAGTGGCATCATAAAAATAGCAAATTGTTCTTGATGCTTTATCAAATCATTATATTTTTGTCTTATCTTATTGTGTGCACTATTATGATCTCTAATATGACTAGAAGTCTTTTCTTCTATCTTCCAGTTTTCAAATCTTTCACCAACAAATGAGTTTTCATCACCTTGGCATTTGATAATTTGTTCTCAAGGCTTAAATAACTAGTAATAAAGACAAAATATAACTTCTTTTTTACACTGTATTCTAACCAGTCTGAAAATTCTTTTAACAATTTTGAGTTAAATTTACGTGCAATATTGTCAATCATTATTTGAGGAAAGTGATAATTTTTTAGTTGATAGGATCCTTCATCAAATAAGCTCTCCAAACTTTATCTCTCATTTACATTGCCAATCATTATTTAAGGGAAACGCTGGCTTATATTGAGTTACTTTCTTCCTCAGTTGTTCTTTCTTGCTTTCTGTTTTATTTCTTGGTTTTCTTCTGCTTATTACTCTCATTGCTCTTGTGCTCTATCTTACTATTCTAATTGTTTTTCTTGGCAGAATGATCTACTCTTTTTTCCCTGCAGGTATTCTTCCTCAAGCCTTTTCTTGCTTGGCTTACGGTGGCCTGCTTGGCTTGCTGCTCGTTTCATTTGTGCTCTTATTGATTTTCTCTGCTATCTGCAGTTCTTTTTTCGGGTTTGGCTTCTTGCCTATCTTTCATAGGCTATTTTCTTTGCTTCTTTTTTATTATTATAGTAATTAGATTGGGATCTTTGACTTTTATGTTTTTTTGTTTTTTTGAACTTTTTTATCTTAGCTATTTGAGCATTAGCGGGTAATCGATCCCTTTAAGGACTTATACTAATTTTTGATAATTAACGCGTACACCATTCATAAAGGGAGATCATTAATATCAATCTCGGCACATTCTTTCCTATTCAGAAATTGATCCATTTATAAAATGCTTGACAATTATCATGTATGTTTGGTAAACTTACATGTCAAAAAAATAAAAAAAACTAATTGCTTTCGATGAAGTTGAAACTAATTGTCATTCATAAATCTCCATCAATCAAATAAATATAATAATTAAGCATCAAAGCTTTTGTAAATATGTTGATTTTTCTGCTTTGTTGTCATGGATTTGAGCTTCAAGGGTGGCTGTAGACCGTTGAACAAAAGGCATATATGTGAGGTTTAGGAGGGACAAATTACCGAATTATACCTAACATAAATAGTATTTTATATTTTTTAGGGTGGATCTGCCGATGGAGAAATTATTTAGTGCGGACGCTAGATGGGAAGAACTGTCCGGTTATGTGAGTGAATTATACACACTATATATAAATTTAAGATTTAGGACGTACATATAATGTATACACTAACATGACCAGATTGTTCTTTCTGTCTGACGTCCGCACAGAATAATTTTTCTCGCCCATGCCCATGCTTTTTGCAATAATATCACAAGTTTGTGAGTAGATGTCAAAATAATTTAAAATATTCCTGACTATTTAAATATTAGAACACATGTCAAATACTTGTGATAGAAATTTATAGTAATAATATAGCCTCATATTAAGAATACTTTTGTTTATTATAATTTTATTATTTTTTATATGTATTCCAAAAAATTACTTGATTGGCGCAAATCTTGAGGCAATTTTAAAACTAGAAACTACAGGAATTATCTCTATGATCAATTGAACTCTAATCATAGGAAACTTATTGTTGAATTGAACATATCGATAAGACAAATCCATTGATGCCACAAATGAATCGATCTGACTCCAAATGAGCTTGAATCGAGCACATAAAACATATTTGAAAACTTTTGAACATAATTGAGGGACAAAATAGTTTCCATATATTATGTGCATATAGTCAAATCAAATCACTTGATAAAATGAATCTAATTAACGAGCCAAGATCATTCAATTCTGATATCATTACGACACATAAGGGGATTAATAAATGTGGATTGTATGATGGAGTACTTTGGATTCTAACCAAATTTACCAAAATGTGTCTCTCCAAAAAGGCTATAAATAGGATCTCCTTATCTACATGAAGGGAGATTCAAGATCTAAGAAAGCTAAAAAAACTCTTAGCAATTTCCAACAATCACCACTGACAACCAATATTAGCAATCGCCATCCTCATTGCTAGATTTCCATCAACCAACTATTATCGCTTGATTATTAACATGTAACCCTATCATTAGGTTTTACTGGTCTGCTTGTGAACAATTGATTTATGTAATCCCTATAATGATAATTAGATAATTGTATCCAACAATGTATAATCTTATTATCTTCAATTGTGAGGAAGAATTCTTCTGACTCTTTGTATATAATGGATTATTACAATTGGGACATGCCTTATGATTTTCCCCCTTTTTGAAATTTTCACGTAAAATATCATTTTTGTCTTTCACAATTTTTATTTGTGAATGTTGGATCTTTGTACAAAATTAAGATAGTAAACATACACTTTGTTGCCTAAATTTTCTAATACATAACAATTATCTTTTCTTGTTTATATATTATATATTGACACATGTGTACTTACATATTATATTATATTCAATCAAGTTAAGGTAGCTCTTATATATAATCTCAAAAATTCTAATGTATTGATACTTAAAGAAAAGAAAATCAAATTTAAAAATCTAATGTGAATATATTTCACATCAAATCCCGGCCCCTAACATCAACTCATTATAGCATCACATCAAAAAAATTGTTAATGAGCTAGCATTACTTTTTTTTATTCAATTAACAGATTCGTATCTTGTTACATTCTAACATTCAGTGTGATCACTGATTTGATTATCGAATAACTTTTGCATAACCATCTTATGAGATCATAACAGGTCTCTAGTGCCGGCACATAACACCCCTTAAATGCTTATGGGTGATTTCAACTTTTGCAGATTTGTTTCTAAAGCTATTGGCACTATCCTATCTCAAAATAGACTTTAGGATCTCGACTTTATGATTTTTGACACTAAATTGAAAGAGATGCAATCGGTAAGAAGCCTTTATTTGTGGTTTAATCAATGTTTGAATAACCCTATTCACATCAAGTTAGACAGGGCTTTGGCGAATGAGGATTGGCAAATCTCCTTCCCTTTGATCCTCCTCCTGCTCCATCCAATCCCCATCTTGCTCTGATCACCGCCCTATCCTTTTTCATTATGGTATTTCTCTTCCCTCCAATCACATATTCTTATTTAAAAATTACTAGACCAAGCTTTGTTGGTATTGCGATATTGTGCTTGATGTTTTTTTCTCCCCCGCCAATGGAAATCCCGTCCTGGATTTTTGTCTTAAGCTCAGAAAATTGAAAGGGCAAATCAAGGTGAATCAATGGGCTAATTCTTCTATCATTAACACTCACCTGGCTGGACTTCATTATAAGTAATCAGATTACTTGGAGAAGCTTAATGTTGACCCGATGAATGCCATCTCAAATGCTACCCTTAAGTCCATCAATCATCAAATCTTTGAATTTTTGTCTATGACTGCTTCATGGGTAATTCGGAGAGCTAAAGCTGATTCGCTCTCTCATGGGGATTTGAAGTTCTTATATGCTAAAATTCATTCTAGAAAAGCTAGCAATAATGTTGTTATAAATTAGGGATCTACCTATCCTGATATTATAAGGTCTGAAGCTATTCAACCCATCATTAATCCTTTCGAAGCTCTATGCAATTCCCCATTCCTATTAATGGTGCTCTTGAAAGTTATTTCCCATCTTCTGCTGGTTTGAGATAGGGTTTCCCCCTAAGTCCTTATTTATTATGTATAGTCATGGGCGCTTTTCTGCCCTCATTAATGAGGTGGATTTTGCTGGTATTTCTGCTGACGGATTTTATCTCTCTCACCTTCTGTATGCCGACTTTCTTCTGGCATTTGAGAAGTCAGATTTAGCTTACTGCATTAAGCTCACTCAATTTCTTAGCACTTTTCTAGTGCCTCTAGGCTTCATGTAAATTATGACAAGAGCAACATTATCATTAATTCCCAATACCATTCACAATCAGTCTTCCATCTATCATGCACTTTCCATCACGAATGTTAGCACTCATTTTACCTAAAATGATTATTAAGAGCACCAGGAAGCTTACTTCTAATTTCCTATTTTTTGGAGATGTTGCGGCCACAAGAAATTGTATTTGGTGTCTTGGGATAATGTTTGTAAACCTAAACCTCTTGGTTTGGGCATGCCTTCCATTTTTGCGCTTCAATATGGTTTTAATTGTTCGGTTGATCAAAGTGAAGAAAGTACATCAAGCATTGATCAACTCCGTTGTATTTCCTTTCACCCAAATTCCTAGCATTGAAATATAGCCTAAAAACCCTAAGAGAAAGGACCAAGCAATGACAATGGGTTGGAAAACTCATTATATCCTCTTATGCACGACAAATTATTAGGTCCGGTCACCAAACCTAATTTTGCACCTGGATTAAGTGTGCTTTTCTTGCGTTTTACTGCGCTTTTAATCTATTTTTGCAAAAGGGCAGCTAATACATAATTTTAATTGCATATTAGCTGCTTTTGTTGAGTATTTGCCAATAAATATCTCACTCATTAAGTATTTGGTACCCTTTTGTTGCGCTTTTCAAATACTCAATAAAAGGGTAGGAAAATGACATTAAAAGGGCATCTAATATGCAATTAAAATTATGTATTAGCTGCCCTTTTGTAAAAATACATCAAAAGCACAGTAAAAGCGCACGAAAAGCGCAGGGATCCGGACATAAATTTAGGTCCGATGACTGGACCTAATAATTTGTCGTTGAATGCAGACTTCCAGATCGCTTAATTCACTTTCCTAAATAAAAATATCTTTGATAATGAACACATATTATTACTAGAATTTTTTCTATAAAATATTTATATGATAATAAATAACTCTAATAATTTTAATTTTGATAAATATTCATTATTATGATAATCTATCATTGCAAAAATATTCTATATTATTTACTCCCTATAATGCTTAGAAGTAGACATTATATATGACTTATATTATTATATAATATATACGTCATCAAAAAACTATCTTGATCGTGAATGAATCTCGATGCAAAATAAAGTTGGAAACTTTAGAAATTAAAATTAGGACCATCTGAACTCCGATTTCAGTAAACTTATAGTTAAAATGTGCGTCTCGGAAATACAAACCCAAAGACATTACATGTTTATAGTCGAATCGAGCGGCTTGACGAGACGAATCCAACAAGCCCAAGATCGCTGAATTCCAACATCAATAAGACCTTCAAATATCTGACAAAAGGTCCATAATCAAGGGATTCAATATCAGTCGTCCATCCAACCACTCCCCATTTGCCCTTGATAGAGAAGAGAAGAGAAGGAAGAAGAGAAGGAAGAAGCTCCTCCTCGACCACCGCTTGGGTTTCGCCGGACCACTGCCAAAGTCTCGTCGAACCACCACTGGAGGGCCTCACCTCCATCGAACCACCACTTGAGGTCCTCACCTCCGCCGGATCACCACCCGACATCGTTACTCATCCGGACCACCACTGACGGCCCTCACCTCCACCGGACCACCACTTGAGGCACTCACCTCCGTCGGACCACCGCCTGACGTCGTTGCTCTGCCAAAGCACCACCGAAGGCCCTGATCTCCTCCGAACCACCATCTGATGTTGTTGAACCGTCGGACCACCATTTGATGTCCGGAATTCTTCCGGACCACCACCTGATACCTGAATTTCTACCGAACCATCACCTAAGGCTCAGACTTCAGCTGGATCACCACTTGATGCCTGAACTTCTGCCATACCACCACCTAAGGTCCAAACTTCTCCTGGACCATCACTTGAGGCTCGAACTTCTGTCGAGCCACCACCTGATGCCTAGAGTTCTCCCATAATATCATCCTTCTACTACGGTCTTTCAGACCATGGTCTCCTGTCAACTACTATCCTTCCAACCTCCGTCGCCCACTGGTCCTTCCGACATCTATCACCAGACAACGATCTTTCTGACCCCAATCACCTGCCAACTACGATCTTTCGGACCTCTGCCTCCTACCAACTACGATCCTTCCGAACTCTATCGCTTACTATGGTCCTTCCGACCTCCATTAACATACAACGATCTTTCTGATCCCAGTCTCATGCCAACTACGATCTTTCAGATCTCTGTCTCCTGCCGACTATGGTCATTCCAAGCTCCATCACCAAACAATGGTTTTTCCGACCTCTATCATATCGACTATGGTCGTGCTGACCAATCAATCACATCTATATTGATTATTGTAACTCCCAACATGAATGCGCTCTATATGATGTACATTTGTGACATCAAACCAAGACCTTCTCCTAAGGAAGGGTCTCATTTGTAATCAACTGCAAATACTTGTGGATTCATTCAAATTGGGCCAGACCCCATGGTTTTTCCCCCTTTCTTAGGGGATTCCACATAAAAAATTTAGTGTCTCTTATGAACGCTACTCTCTCTCTCTCTCTCTCTCTCTCTCTCTCTCTCTCTCTCTCTCTCTCTCTCTTCTTTGCTTGTGTGCTGGATCTTCGTACAATGCTAAGAAGTTAAACTATACATTTCTCTACCGCAGCGAATATTTCAGGACGCAATAGTTTGGCGCTGTCTATTGGGCTGCTTTTTAATTGGAAAAAACATGGTAAATAGAATGGTGGGGTAATGGTGGGAGTCTACGTGGTGCGATATTACAGGACTTCGGACGTAGAGCTACGTCCAAAGTCCGCAACCAATAAAAATTCCATCCATTCACTACAACAAAATATTCGATTACAAATAGATATTAGTGCTACGTGCCTGTCGGTAAAAAACTATGGATTGATTGTACATTGAAAATTCTCCTTCGATAAAATGCTCGTCGAAATTAATTTTCTGTGCAGCCCAATTTGATTTATTGGCTTAGAATTTTTATTATCAATTAAGAGGTTTTGAATTTCACTCTTGTCTATGATGTGTATGTGAGATTGTGGTTTTTTTATTCTTCAGAAGAAATCCATTTTGTCTTAAGAGTTTATCTTAAATGTCCTAAATATCATGGAAAAAAACATTCTATCACAGATCCACCATTGTGGCTTTTTGCTAAATAAATCACTATAGATTTTTTGGCAATAAACCTGTAAATTTATCAATATCTTACAACAATTTTATCATTGTAGATTTGGTCGACAAAACACTAACAAAGGAATTTCCAACGATGGAACTTATCACATTATCGATAGAAATTTTGTTACCATAGATAATATGATATATCATTATTATGATGGAAATTTTATCGATAACATGTAGGGTCAAAAATAATAGTGGGCAGGGCCTACATTTTACAATTATGAAATGATTTGTAACCCAAAAAAAAACATCAACAATATATCACCTGTAATATATTTAAATAATTGCACAATAAAATAGAAAAAAAAAAGTAACAAAGAATTATATTTAACAAACAAATAAAATCATCTAAAACATAATAGCAAATATAACAAACCAGAGCATGTTTACTAAATAGATGTTCTCAAATAATCATACGTTAAAAAATAAGTTTTATGACTTACTCCCATCTCCTCTCACTAAAAAAAAAAAAAAAAATCGCAGCAGTTATTTGGAGTGGTTTTAAAACCACTGCCAAATCCATCAATTCGTAGTGGAATATCATTACAACGCATTACAATCATGACGGACGTCCAATAGTTTTAAAACCGCTGCAGGTACATTTGTGGCGAGTAAAACCATAGGGAAAAGTCTAAAATTGTGCTATGATAACCCTATTATTTTATAGTGATCTTGATATAATTGTACATATTCCTATCTCTTTTCCCTCCAAATATAAACTCCCCCTACTCTTTCATCTTCGATTATTATATCATCATGTGCAGGTGGTGGCGGATATGGCTAGATACCACCAAAGAACATCTTCATCATATGTCAGCTCATCCCCCATTGCATCTAACTGGTCTTGGAGTTTCTCATTTAGCACAATGACTTAGCTCTTCACTCTCTCTTGCATGCAACTAGCTATATATGATGACGAAGAAGATATCACACTACAATGAGACATCATTTCGTACAATCTATACTTTTCAATCCCCCAATAGTCTATGTTCACAAATCAACATATTTGGTAGTTAGATGGAGTCACACTCGCTCCATCTAAAGAAACTTATGGAGTCACACTCGCTCTATCTAATCCAAACTTATATGGAGTCACACTCGCTTCATCAAAATTAAACATATAGAGTCACACTCACTCCATTTAAAATAAATATATGGAGTTGCACTCGCTCTATCTAAAAGAAATTAACATATGGAATTGCACTCGCTTCATTTAAAATAAAGTATTGGAGTCACATTCACTCCATCTTAAATAAACCTAAGGAGTCACACTTCATCTAAAGAAGAAATAAATTTTGAAAATTAATAAATACATGCATATCTTATAGATTTATTTACTTCAATAATCTCAATATTTTATTTAATCAAAAAGCTTATCATGTTAATAAAAAAGATATGCAATTAGTATGTGATTACTTAATTCATAATTATAAATATGCTTATTTAATAAATAATTAAAAATATGCTACAATCTAAATGCATTGCATGTAGAGAAGAGCTACCATTAAACCCAAACAATATAAATAAGCAGCAATGTAAATAATGGTATATGTTATAAAGCTCTTGTCTAATAATTTCTTCCGCCAAAACTCTTTCCACTTGAAATATAGTTCTAACTAAGAATAACCAAATTCACTTGGATACTTTTCACAATAGGCATTGATACGTCGTCCAAAAAAATACCTTAATCCGGCGCGAATCTCGATGCAAAATCAAGTTGGAAACTTCAAAAATTAATTCGGAGATCATCCGAACTCCGATTTCAGCAAACTTAGAGTCGAACTGAGCGTCTCGGAAATGCGAACCCAACGACACCAAATTCAACTCGATCCAAGTCCAATGGGTCCGAATCATGGACCCGAAGCGCTGTTGGAAGGTTCAAACTGCAATTTGAGTTACCAAACGGTCTCCGATTTTAACGAGCTTATACTCGAATCAAACGGATCGATGAGACGAATCCAACGAGCCCAAGATCACTGAATTCCGATATCACTAAAGTCCTAAAATGACCAACAAACGGTGCACGATCGTAGGATTCAATATCGGCCGTTCATTCGACCACTCCCTATTCGCCCCTGATCTCATGCCTATTTACTGGCCATGCCACTCCAGAAAAATCTATAAATAGAGCCCTCATTTCTCATGAGAGGGGGCCAAGCAAGAAGAGAAGAGGAGAAGAGAAGGAAGAGGAGAAGGAAGAAGCTCCTCCTCGACAACTGCCAGAACCTCGCCGGACCACCGCAGGAGCCTCGTCGGACCACCGCCAGAGCCTCGCCGGACCACAGTCGGAGCCTAGCCGGACCACTGCCCGAGCTTCGTTGCACCACCATCTCAAGGCCCGACATTCAGGCCCGATGTTCAGGCCCGACGTTCAGGCCCGACATTCTGCTCAAGGCCCGACATTCTGCTCAAGGCCCAAAGTTATGCTCAAGGCCCGACGTTCAGGCCTGACACCTTCATCTGAGGCCCTCACCTTCGCCAAAGGCCATCACCAACACTTGAATCTCTCACCTTCACCAAAGGCCCTCACTTTTACCAGAGGCCCTCACCTTCACCAGAGGCCCTCACCTTCACCAAAAAGACCTCATCTTTGCCAGAGGCCCTCACCTTCTTCAGACCACTGTCGAAGGCCCTCACCTCCGTTGGACTATCGCCTGACGTCGTTGCTCACCAAACAGCCACTTGAGACCCTGTGCTTAACCAGGACACCACCTGAGGCCCGGATCTCTACTGGGCCACTACCTGACGCCTAGAGTTCTACCATAGTATCACCCTTCTACAACGGTCTTTCAAACCCTGATCTCCTGCCAACAACGGTCTTTCAGATCTTGGTCTCTTATCGACTATGATCCTCCCGACCTCCGTCGCCTACTATGGTCACTCCGACCTCCATCACCAGACAACGGTCTTTCAGACCCTGGTCTCCTGCCGACTACAGGCCTCCTGACCACCGTCGCCTACTATGGTCACTCCGACCTCCATCATCGGACAACGGTCTTTCAGACCCCGATCTCCTACCAACAACGGTCTTTCAGACCCTGGTCTCTTATCGACTACGGTCCTCCCGACCTTCGTCTCCTACTATGGTCACTACGACCTCCATCAACAGACAACGGTCTTTCTGACCCCGGTCTTCTGCCGACTACAGTCCTTCCGACCAAACAAACATGTATATGTAACTCCTACCATGTAGTGTAATATATATGATGTATATTTACTATATCAATACAAGGCCTTCTCCAAAGGAAGGACCTCATTTGTAATCAACTGCAATTACTAGTGGATTCATTCAAATTGGGCCAGGCCCCGTGGTTTTTCCCCCTTTTCAGGGGTTTTCCACGTTAAAACTCTGGTGTCTATTGTGAATGTTTCACCCCCTCTCTTATCTGCTTGTGTGCTGGATCTTCGTACAATGCTAAGACATTAAACCATATATTTCTCTACCGCCGCGAATATTCTAGGACGCAACAGGCATAAATGGGAAAATGATAAATAAATATTATAATAAATTATTTGTTCATCTCATGTATTTTTTTTGGAACATTTAGGTCATTTAAGGAAAATTTACACACACAACGCATACACAAAGACTCGAACCAAAAACCTCTTAGTTGAAAGCCTAAGCTCTCAACCAAGAAGTCAAAATGAGCTGTGTATTTCTTGTAATTTCATTCCATCGTTAAAATCTATATCCAAACTCTCTCCCCTCAATTCAAATCAATTCTTCATGAAATTATAGTTTTTGTTATCTTCCTCCTACGATACCCTAATTTGGTCTCCTACTACAGAACTCCACACCATCTTATTTGTTATTAAAACTAATTCTAACCTCTAAATCAACTCCCATGTTATTCACATCCGAAGCCCACCACATCATAGATATAACAAATATGTAAATTAACTCTCGGCTAAGAGAAAATACTCAGCAAACATGATAAACTACTCTAATTCAGCATTGACTCCCTTTTTTTATTTATGCTCTTAAAAGGCTATACATTATTCATTAATGTCACATGCAAGTATGCCTTAGACATCAAATTTCGTTTCATTCAAAATTTGATCTCTTAGGTGCATCAATCAACAACAATCATATTTACCTTACAAATTTATCTATAAATATAGTTAAATATTCTTGTGGTATTTGGTAAATATGCATCTTGATGGTACTATCTTAAGCAAAAGTCAATGTTATGCACCAAATGTATGAATTTAGCTTTCAAAGTAACTCAATTTATGTTCATTCAATTTTGACAAAACACTAAATTAAATGAATTTGAAAAAACAATATTAGAAGGAAGAGAAGTTGCACTTGAGTCAATAGCTATGGCCCAAGCATGAGGGAAAGTATCTATAAGAAAAGTAGCCTTGAAGATGGAGACATGTAAGAGAAAGATATAATTGAGAGTGAGAGAGACAGAGAGGGATAGAAAGAGGAGAGGGTAAGAAGATGGCATTAGTGAGAGAAATATGATGGAGATGGAGAGAGGAAGAGAAAGATACGACGAGAAGAAGTCAGACAGAGAGAGTTAGGTAGGGATAAAGACCAAAGGAGAGGAGTGGTAACAAGGCGTGGGGCTACAACATCTTAAAAAGTAATTGGAAAAGATGAGCGGTGGAATGTGTCAAGATGGGGAGAGATTATTCTGTGCGGACATCGGATGAGAGAACTGTCAGGTTTATGCTCAGGTACCGAGCAGTACCGAGTATCGCTCGGTATAAGTTCAGTACCCGACGTCGCGCTTTTTCATCGGAGTATGGATTCCTGACAGAATAATTTAAATATTTTGCTATAGAAAATTGATGAATTTTCTATCATAAATTCTTATGATAAAAAATTTGTCAATATATTTTAATAATCTATTGTAGATAGTACGACAAAAAAAAGCATCACAATATTGGTTGTAAATTTTATGATGGAAACTCTTTAGCATAAATTATCTCTATTCTTGTAGTGATTTCTACCTCATATCTCATGAAAATTTATTGACTATTGATAAGATTATTTAAATATGTTCATATAATCAATTAAAATATTATATATATCCTTTTTCCTCGCGACTGTGAGCGATAGTTCCTTTGGATTCTTATGGCTACCTCTAAGCTAAAGGATCCTGGTTTCTTGAGTGGGGTTTCTGCTCCCCTCTCCTTCAAAGATGCAGTTTCTGGTATTTCGCCTTCATCTTTTCCGGATTTAAGTTTTTCTTCTCATCGTGGCTTGCCGGCTTTGCTAATTTCTGAAGAAGAGGTTCGGTCTCTTGCTAAACCTTTCGAATTTTCGTTGGTTGGTTGTTTTCCGGGTAAGACACCATCAGTTGATGCCATTAGAAAATTTTGCTTTGATTTAAAGTTGATTGGGGAGTTTTCGGTCACTGTGCTTAACCAACGCAATGTTTTGATTAAACTTGTGAATGATTTTGATTGCAGAATTTTTTCACATAGGTCTTATTTTGTTCAAAATTGTTTCAAGAAAGTGGTTAAATGGTCTCCCATTTTGGATGTTGAAGTTGATTCTCCTATTGTGACTATCTGGGTTTCTTTTCCCCTTCTGAGACCTCATTTATTTTCACCTAGGATTCTCTTTGGTTTAGGTTCGCTCTTTGGTCGGCATGTGGCTCTAGGCCGTCTGTGGCTTGTATTTTAGTTGAAATGGATGTCTCCAAAAAACATGTTGATAAGGTTTGGGTTGGATCCGTTGATTCGGGGTATGTTCAAAATGTTCTATTTGATGATTTTCCTAGCTTCTGCATGCATTGCAACTCTTTAGGTCATTCAAAGGATTCTTGTTCTATTTTACATCCTAACCTTAAGATTAATAAACTGATTCCTGTTCAGTGCGTTGTGCCTCTGACGGAGGTGCATGTTGTCAACCTTGACTGTTCTAGGGAAGAAAAGGGGGTTGTGGAGACTGGTGTTGTTTCGGAAGTTATTGCTAAGGTTTTGTCTCCTAATGCTACTCCCTTTATCCCTAATGAGGTCTTGCCGGTGAATGAGGTTGTTGAGCCTCCTAACGTTTATCTGGGTGAAAATTTGGTTGCCCCGATTCTGGATCCTGCTAGCTTAAATGCTGTGTCTTTACCCGTTACTTCGGTTTCTCCTTTGCTGGATGTTGGGGGGAACTGTCTTCAGACACAGAATGTGAATGTTATTGCTGACTGTGAGGAGAGTGTGAATATTAATTCGGTCTGCTCAAACAATTTTGTTAATGTACCTGTTAATTTGGTTGGTTCGCAGACTTTGGAAAACCGTTTGGGGGGAGTTTTCTGGTATTGAATTGCGAAACCAGATGAATTGGCTTGATGTTTATTCTGAATATGAGTCGGAATTTTCGGATGCGGGTGGTTTTTCCCCGAATATTTGTGGTGGATCAGACCCTGGAAATGATTTTACTTTTGTTAGGCCAGTTTCTGTGGCACCTCGTGGAAGATTCCGTGGCAGGGGACGTCGTAAAAGATAATTTTATTTGTTTCTTCCCGTTTTATGGTTTATTGTGGTATTTTTTGGTGGACTGGGCGATGATGTGGCTGGGGCTCGCATCCCTGGTCTGCCTGTGGCAACCATTGGTTAAGAAGCTGTTTCCTTTTGGAGGGTCCCTGCCAGACTAAGGGGTGCTGGGAGCCTCGGCTGTTCATTTACTGAGCCTTGTATTGGCTTTTATTGTTCACCTTTGGTTGTATTTTTTTGTTTTTGCTGTGTTTGTAGCTCGGTTTTTTATTTATATAATTTCTGTTTTGTTAAAAAAAAAAAAAAAGTCTAGTTTGGGCTACTTGCATTTGGCTTGAGTCGAATTCGGATCAAATATTTTCACCCATATGATAAACGAAGACTAGATGTGGAATACAAATAATATTTTCATTACTACTGTAGAAGACACAACAAGAGTAGATGTCGTTAGCGAGTTTTATGGGGAGCATAATTTAATTAACTTGCGAGTACAGAGAAAGAAACATTTTAATTAAAGTTTCTTGTTCAGTAGATAAATTTAACTGAAATTTAAAATATTAATAATTATATTATGCCCACATTTCTTCTAAATCAATTATATTATGGACTTCTAACAAAAATAATCTAAAAATATTTTCATACTACGTCTAACAAAAATATTTTCAAACATTTCTTCTAAATCAATTATATTAGCGAGTATTATGGACTTCTAACCTATTACCCGATCCAATCTACGTCTTCGTACATACTCGGACGCTGATTGGGCTTCCGATTCGGCGACTCGAAAATCAACATCCGGTTTCTGTACTTTTCTTGGTGATACGCTAGTGTCATGGACAGTTAAGAAACAAAATATTGTCTCTCGATCTTCTACCGAAGCGGAATACCGCGCTTTAGCTTCCGCCACAACAGATACAATATGGATCAAATGATTGCTTACTGATTTTAGAGTCACGCACTCGGCTCCGGTAGATATATTTCGCGATAACATGTCGACGATAGCACTCGCAAACAACCCCATCTTCGACGCTCGTACCAAGCACATAGAAATTGATCAACGCTTCGTACGCGATCACATTTTGAACAAAGTTATCCGTCTCCTACCTATCAGCACGATTGATAAAATCGCGGATATTCTTACCAAACCTTTGTCGACACCTCGGTTCAAAATGCTTAGAGACAAACTGACTATTGGTAACAATACCCAGTTTGAGGGGGAATGTTAAGGGCAATTATATTATATCTTCTAATATTCTTGTATCCAATAAGAAGTCTACACGTGTACACTCTCAAACCAGCAATTGTTATATATTGGGTTGTTCGCCTACTGTAACTAAAGATGAGAAACAATAAAATATTCTTTATGAATTCTTTGTCTCTGTGACTGTTCTTCTTCTTCCCTCTTCATTTGCTAAGTTTCTACAGAGAGAGGTGGAAAGAGATCGGTACAGTTGTCACATTAAGCATTGCTACCTTTATTAGTAGTAGGAGACATATTTTTGTTTACAAAATTAAATATTTCGACAAGTCAAATTTATCAACGTGACAAATGATACAATTTCTGATTCTAAATGAGCTCAAATCAAGTACTTGAATTATATTTAAAATTTTCTAAACATAAATTGATGGACCAAAAAACCTCCACTTATAGCAGGCTTATAATCAAATCGAGCAATTCTACGAAACGAATCTATCAAACCCTAGATCACTTGATCCTTGCATCTTTAAGATATTCAAAATAAAAATAGACGGAATGATGAAGTGCTATGAATTCTATTCAAATTTATCAAAATATTCATCTAAAAAAAGGCTAGAGTCTCATTTTCGTCACAAAGAGATAATGACGAGCTGAGAGAATTAAATAGCCTTCTTGCCTTTTTTTTAGTTTTTTCTAGCACAAATTTTCCAGCACGTAATAAAAAAAATAATGTTAAAAAAATAAAATAAACTTGAGATGTTAAAAAATTCCTCTTCACCAATCTCCCCTCTTTTCTGTCTATATATTTTATTTAAATTGAAAAAAAAAAACAATGTGAGTATTATATTTTTAAAAGGCACTAACTTTTAATAATAAATAAATTGTGCTTTTAAAAAAAAATAGATAATTAAAGCAAAATTACACACATGACATACAAAAGCTTTGAATCCAAAATCTCTTTGTCGAAAGCCAATAATCTCAACCAGCATATTAAAGCTTATTTGGGATAGCTTTTCTTCTTAAATCAGCTTTTTATATATTCGCATAAAAATTTTAATTTTTATACAAGAAATCTGCTTTAAGAAAAATTTTGTACTAAAAATTTGAGAAGCAGTATGAAAGTCATCCCAAATGAAGCCTAGGAGTAGGGATAACTTTTTAGTGTTTTTTAAAATAATTTTTTTGTACAAACTTTTTTTAAATGGAAATTTTGATACTGAAAAATTATTTTATAGAATAGTAAGAAAGTTTATAACCAAGCTCGTTTAGCTGCGTAATAATAAATTGCACCCTAATATTATTTTAGGTAATTAATGTCTGATCTTGAAACATAACCTTTACACAGAAGTTGATGTAAAAAAAAAGTCTTTAAAAATGCTAAAATTGTGTCACGTGAAAACAGTGCTCTTTCGCATGTGTAGAATTCGACGCTTTGAAATTTGGACGACGAAATTTTCTGTCTTTGAAATTTAGAAGGAGAAATTTCCGCCGACTTTTGTAAAAATAATAATAATAATAATAATAACGCGTTTTTTATATTATTTTTTGTGATGTCTATTCGAAATTGTCATTGTTTATTGTAACTAAGCACAAAGATTTGTGATATCATTTAAGAAAAATTAACTGAATTTTAATTCTCTTTTGTATAGAGAATGCGGAAAAAAAGAGAAAATATAGGCGTTTTCATGTGATTGGAGTCCGGATGAAAAATTATATCCAAACTCTGCAGATAATAATCTCTTCACATTTTTTTTTTTGAACGGGATATCCACCCGCTTTCATCCCCAAAAGGGCACTTGGCGGTGTGAATAATCTTCGGTTGACCTAGAAGAGGCACCCATCCAAGAAACCTCCTGATCTGCACTTAATTGAGCCTCACTTAAGAGGCGCTGCCGCTCGAGGGGAATCGAGCATGAGGTGGGGTTTCCAAATTTCAATCGTACTCTCCCACTAACCAAGGTAAGCCACGGCGGGTATCTCTCCACATTTAATTATATACTCTTTCTTCTATGAATGACACTTGCTTGGTGATTAGAAATTTCAACTACATTACATTTATATACAAGAAAATAGGTAGCGACCCGACTCCCCTTTATACTAATTTTATATAATGTATCTTTAAAGTTGATCACTATGATATCCTTAGCAAAAAAGGGTATAAGTTCACTTGGTGCAATGACTAATCCCAACTCCTAATTCAATTCAGATTGGTTTAGGCTCTTATTAGTTCTTGGCAATTTGATTTTTTATGTATTTTGTTGCTTTAAATTAGCTCATTTCATACGCTCTGACTATTCTTTGATGGTGATTTTTGTAATTCTCAACTTCTCTACTGACATTGATTGATTTTCAAAAATATTTGGATCATAGATTGACACTTTTTGGGCTACTGCATAATTCTTGACCTAATTATATTTGGGAAAGCTCGTCTTTAACATGTTTTAAAAGTTCAAACATCTTAGTGAGTTATCAATTAGAACTTTAGCTCCATTGTCTTTGCATCCCACAACTTACTAAGTTACAAGTAGTTCTAGATCCTTTCTCCATTGGATGCTTACACTGTTGATCAAGTTGAATTCTTAGGCTACTAATATCAAGAATGAGTTGTCTCAACTTTAGAAACTTGAGGCAAATTGGGTAAATGATTATATAAAGATAAAGATGTCTTGAAGTTCCTTTATAAGAAAATCTAAAAGAGAAAAAATTGTGATGGAATTAGGGAACTTCAAACCCCTTTGGGCCTTACTTTTCTTCAATCTTAATAATATTACTATGTCTTTCTTCTCTTTGCTCAACAACTCCAACCATGCTTCTCCTTTAATCAATTGTCCCTTGATAACCCCCTCTTTGGCCAATTTTATGACTTTGTTATGTTTGAATGAAATTTTGATACATCATACAAAAATTATCTTGATAGGGCACTAATCTCAAAGCAAAATCAAGTTGGAAACTTCCAAAATTAAAATCAGGAACATCTGAACTCCATTTTCAGCAAACTTATAGTCGAACTGAGCGTCTCGGAAATACGAACCCAACGACACCAAATTCGTCCCAATCTAAGCCCAAATGAGTCCAAATCAAGGACCCGAAGCGCTGTTGGAAGGTTCAACCCACAATTTGGATTACCAAACGGATTTGAAACATAACAAGCTTATAGTCAAATCTAGCAGCTCGACGAGACGAATCCAACGAGCCCAAGATCACTAAATTCCGACATCACTACAACATTCAAACATCAATTGAACGGTTCATGATCAAGGGATTCAAGATCGGCCGTCCATCCAACCACTCCCAACTAACCCTTGATCCTCCACCTATTTACGGGCCATGCCATTCCCAAAATCTATAAATAGAGCCCCCTGTCCTCTTGAAAAGGGACCCCCTGAGCCTAAGGAAAAAAGAGAGAGATCGGAGATCGCTCTTGCTTCCTAGCCTCCTCGATCGACCACCGCCGGAGTTTCGCCGGACCACTGCCGGAGTTCCGCCGGACCACCACCTGACGCCCGTCTAACGCCGTCACCATCGGACCACCAGTTTACGCCCTGTGCTCCACCGGACCACCGTCTAACGCCGTCACTCCGTCGAACCACCAGTTGACGCCCTGTGCTCCACCGGACCACCGTCTAACGCCATCACTCCGTTGGACCACCAGTTGACGCCCTGTGCTCCACCAGACCACCGTCTAACGCCGTCACTCCGTCGGACCACCAGTTGACGCCCTGTACCCCACCGAACCACCATCTAACGTCCTATACTCCACCGGATCACTGCCTAATGCAGTCACTCCATCGAACCATCATCTGACGTCCTGTGCTTCATCAGACCACTACCTGAGGCCCTCACCTTCGTCGGACGCCCTATATTCCACTAGACCTTCACCTGAAGCTCTCATCTTTGCCAGGCCATTATCGAAGACTCTCATCTTTACCAGGCCATCATCTAAGGCTCGAAGTTCTTCCTGATCATCATCTAAAGCCCGAAGTCCTGTCAGATCATTACTCGACACTCGGACATCTATTGTATAATTGCTACTTGTAATCTGATCGTCTTTAGAGACGAGTCAACCCATTGTAACTAACTCATGTTCTAGTGAAATCTTTTCAACTGGGCTAAGCCCTGTGGTTTTTCCCCTTTTAAGAGTTTTCCAAACAAAAAATCTTGTGTTCTCTGTGTGTGAGCTGGATATCCGTATAACCCTAAGACGAACGATTAAAACTCTATCGCCGCGTATATTCTAGCCCGCAACAATTCCCATGATAATTAATTCTCAAAAAAAATTTCTCCCTCATCTCGATGAGCAATGTTAAAACTAGGGAGAGGCTGGAATTGTCTCCTACTCCTTAGAGAAAAATATTGCATTGCATATATAATATAAAATATTTACACTTGAATTTTCTTATAGTATTTATATCATTTTTTTCAACCAAATTTACTTTTACTCATAAAATAGAGGAACCGTACAATTCAAGGCCAATAAGAGGTCAGGACAAGAAAACATACAACCGAAATAGTATAAAATTTATAAAAAGCCAACCAGTTTGAAAATACAAAGAAAATTAAATCCCCTAAGGCAGCCGGACTCAAAAACACCACCGATTTGTCAGGCTTGGGCCTTCGAAGGAGGTAAAGAAAGCAACTGCTAGAAGTTCTAAACACTCAAAGTCCATCAAAAGCCACCAAAGCTGAACGAGCTACAACCACCAAGGTTGCCAAACAAGTTCAGACCATCCAAGAGCCGAGCAGCAAACATGCCTCATCATTATCCACCAAAATTTCAGGCACAACAACAACAACAAGTAAGCCTTTCCACAACCAAGAAGCTCCAAAAACCACTCTAGTAGATATCCACCAATCCAAAACTACCATAACCCTAGTAATTCCCTTATGACTCCCTTTTTGTCTATGCTTATAACACCAGAATATATCACATAACATTATCTCAGACAAAATCTTAAAGGATTCTAGCCATTTATAACTCCTAGTAATTCCCTGACACAGATAGAATCTCAGAAGATTCTAGCTATTTATGACTCCCAACATATATAATTTAATCATATATGCAGATATATCATAACATTATAATAATTAAAGAGTAATTGAACATATATCAAAATTTTACAGTGTTGCAAAATAATAGACAAAAGAAAAATCAACTAGGCAAAAATACATATTTTCAAAAAATTACAAAATTATTAGAGATCGTGCAAAATGATATTTTAAAACTTTTATTATACTACACGATTATTTTTTAACATCAAGATAATTTTCTATTCAATAAAAAACTCCATAAATTGCAAAACCCCAATCGTAAAATTTCTCGAAAATATTTAAAATGTGCATAATCGTAATCTCTATAATATCCAAAATGTTATGGGATAAAAAGTTTTACATGTGCAAAGTTATCCACTTTTTCCGCTAACAAATACAAAATTTGAATCGAAATATTCACTAAAACTTGTATATTTTTTAAAAATTAAGATGAGCATAATTTGTCTTACCTTGCGCGAGACGAACAAGCTTCTCAATTGGGCTGATGGATTTTGATTTTCTCTCAGCTCTCTTTCTCCCTAATTCTTCTTTTTTTTTTTGTTAACCGTGAGCTACTTGCATATGGCATTCATAAAACTTTCATTATGCTTTTAATATTTATTTTTATATTATTAAACAATATATAATAATATCATTAAAATTAATTTTCAATAGAAATTTCATAGATATTCTTTTAGGTAATTTTCAATAGATATTTCATAGATATTCTTTTAGGCACTCTAAAAATTATAAAAAAAATCATAAATTAGCTCATTTCATTTAAAAAATTATGATGAATTGGTTTCCAAAACGGACAACTAACGGTCCCTGAAACCCCACTTGTACCGATAGGCACAGATTTCTTAAGAAATTTCAACAATGCCCAAAAATTATGAAAAATTAGGGAAGCTAAAACACAATATTATTAATATTTTGACGAAGAAGGTTTGTTATTTGGACTTAAGATGACTCTTGAAATAAATATTACTATTCTAGGTCAAAAATTCTTATAAGAAAATTTATAGGAGTTCTACAACCCCCCTAAGAAAAGGCCTTCTCCACTAAACAATTCACATTCGAATTACACATCTCATTAAATTTCCCATCCGGCTCATCCCCCTCACCCCCACCAGGTGAGGAGAAAGATTCATCAATCCAATCAATTTTTGAGATAGACAAGTAGCATGTCTTCAAATGATCTTTTAACTCTTCATTAGAAATAATAATCACAGGAACATCAACAACAAACTCCCTCCCCTCAGAAACAGAGGGAGAGGAAGATACATCTGAAACATCAACCATGCCACAAGTGGAATCATTCAGACCAGCAGTGTTAACATTACACAATTCCAAATTAACCTCGCCAACGTCTTGCACGACAACAGTCTCCTCTGGCACATGCAGGACACACAAAATCCTCACCAATGACAGCACACTAGTCCCTAGAGGCAATAATCTTTCTCCTCTTAAATTTAGGGCAACTCCTTTCTCTGATCTCCCTCATTCAATTGAAATCATAGTTCTACAAATGCATATGGTTTATTGTTGAATTTTTTTGCCTCCCGTTGGACAATGGTGGGTGTGGGAAAAATAAACTAAAAATTTTTAAATTTTATTTTTACAATAAAATAATTCAAAAAAAAAAACTACATATCATCTTGAAAGATAAAAATAATATTAATTATATAATGAGGTTTTAAAAAAAAACCTACGTTTTTAGATATTTTTTTCTACTTCATGTGAATATGATATGATTTATTTTAGTTTTGGTGCATATTCGTCATAAATGTAGGTTTTTATAGTTAATTACATATAAAAACATTTATTCTTGAATACTCTTAATTAAAATAAGAATAAATATTTTAAAATTTTCAAATTTTAGATAAAGATGTTTTTTTTTAGAATTACAATGGAAGGTACTTATACAATGGTTTCTGCACTATCCCCAATTCAAGCTTTTATATATCTACAGGCCCGTTTCTCATGAGGAATTATTCTGTGTGGACACCGTATGATCTGGAGGCTAAACAGAATGCACCACGTCACCCAGTATACAGCGTTACCATGCACCGGTACCGGTACCTAGCAAAAAATTAATGTAACGAGTTCTTATTGGTCTCCAGATATCATCCGTTGTCCCAACAATTTTTTTCTTTTTTGTTTCTCATAGCTATTATTTGTCCCCTGATTTTGAGTAGATTTCTCGTTCAATTCTTATAAAGAAAATTTTATAACGCATAAATACTTAGTATCTCATTATTTTCTTAACTTCATTCACCTAATTTTTTTTTATTAATGGAATTGGGCAATCACCATTCTCAATAAAAAAAATAATAATAATAACAAAATAATTGATTTTCAACACCGTAGAAAAAAATGCTTACGCTGTTTGAAAATGTTGACAAGTCTACAATATTCTAATCTACCTCCCACACACTACCTAAACAAGAAAAACTCTGTCCAAGTTATTAAGAAAGGGCTTTAATTTGACTCAATTCGTTATTACTATATTGGTTTTTTATTAACAAGTTAATAAATAAAACTTATTTATGTTTGATTTTTTTAATGAGCTTAATATGATCAAAATAAAAAAATAGTTCAATTGAAAATTATCAAATGTATCAATAGTTTATTTTATTATTTACTCTAATTGCATTGCATGAAAAATATATTTGTCAGTTTCATATATAATAAGTCTAAATAAACACTACTAATACTTTCATTTCAGTAAATCGGACTATCTAAAATATCATTCATGTAATCAAATATATATAACATGGCTTATCTACTTCTACGTCACTAGAAGTTTGATAGTTTGAGAGACACATACCATGTATATTCTGTTACAGAGAGTGCTTATCTGCACAGATTACCTTTAATCGCGTAAAATGAGCTGCAACGCGGAAGGTGTTTCTAATATTATAATATCTTTAGTTTAACTTTACCACTATATCAAAACAACATGAAATGTTCAAAATAATATATATGATCAAATATTTTACACTCAACTTTTACTTACACACCAAAACGAAAAATTATTACGTGCGTGTCCTGGACATCTATCGGAGAAGGCCAAATTCAGTAGTCGTCACTCTGTACACTTCAGTGCACAGTGCATCAAATGATGAGAGCGACATTTGAATCTCCTGAATATACGTCTCATGGACATCGCATTAGAATAATCTCTAACAGAATTATAATAAAATAAACCTATTAATGATCCACATCAAACTAAAGTGTACTATTAAGTTTTTTATTATTATCGTATTAAAATTCCATAACGAACGACTGCCAATCAAGAACTGTCTATTTCTTTAATATGACCCATGTAGTATATAAAAAAAAAATTCACGAAGGAAAAGTGCGCAGTCGAATTTTTTAGGAGTGTCTGTAAAGTAAAATTCTTATCGTTATGTGGCAAATTTTAGTCAAGCGGTTTTAGCTTTCCACCTTAAATCCAGTTCTCGTTTTGCGGGCCCTTCTCTTCCTTACCCCGATCGTGATTTTGACCGGCGTTCGCAAGTTGTAATTGCAGACACGTGGGAATTGGAGTCCGTTTCCGCTGTATTGGTGTTGAACCTGGAGAACAAAAAAATTTAATGCCCTCATTATAGTACTAAATTTTAAAATTC
>NW_021318893.1:409895-420501 GCF_001605985.2 Dendrobium catenatum
TATATATTATTATATATATATAAAGTATATATATATATTATATTATAATATATATATAGATATATATATATTATTATAGATATATATATAGTAATATATATATATATATATATGTTTTAGAATTTTAAAATTTTAGAAAAATAGATCGGTATATAAATTTAGAGAAAAAGATCGGTATTAATATGAAGAAGTATTTCAGAAATATTATACAAAAGATATGAGAGATTTATGCTCCATTTGAGGAACTTTTATTTCATCCGGTGCAAGGACGCATAGGAACCTCCGGTCGGAGGCAATTTCCCGCTAAAAAACTAGGTATTTGCTGGGTACAACTAGGTATTATTTGATAATAATAAAGAATACCGTTCTCTGAAGACCAATACCGAGTTATATCGAGCTGTACCGAGAAATACCGAGTTGTACCGAGTTTTTCTGAAAAAAACTCGGTACAACTTTGGTATAACTCGGTATTTGCTCGGTAAAGCCCGTTATAACTCGGTATTGGGTCTTCAAATGATGATATTCTTCGTTATTGTTTGACATTGCTTGGTATTTGCTCGGTACAACTCGGTATTTGGCGGGAATTTGCCTCCGACCGGATGTTCCTCTACGTCCGGTCGGAGGACGTAATAATTGTTCCCATTTGAGATACCTTCTTACTATTTTTAAAGCAAATTTTAAGTACAAAAATCTCTTTTGAGTACAAAATTTTATTGAACTAAAAATATTTTGTATTAAAAAATTGCTTTAAAAAGTAATAAAAAAGTTATCACAAACGAAGCCTTACAGCTCATTTGAGATGGTTGTAACCTTTTTATAGATAATTGTAAAATTATTGTTACGGAGTAACTTTTTAAAAAATTATTGTAGAAAGTAACTTTTCAGCGTAAGAATTTTTTGAAAGTTAAGAGAAAATAATGATCAAATAAAAATTATAATTATATTCCAAAAAATAAAATAATAAAAAAGCTAACTCAAATTAAGTTTTAATCCTAAAATTTATGAAGATGAGAGTAGATAGTGATATTGTATCGAGTCAAGTGATTCATACTTCTGAACACTTCAATGGAAAAAATAATAAATGATTAAATAGATTGAATAATCACATTGATATATTTTGAAGATAAAATAATTAAAAAGAAAAAAAAAATAGATATCCTTAGAAAAGTATAGTTATAAAGAATTTTAAAATTGTTGAATTTATTTTTAAAAAAAGTGCAATACAAGAGCTAATTAATAATTGCTGCGGGCTAGAATATACGCGGCAGTAGAGTTTAGAAATTCACGTCCGAGCGTTGCACAAATATTCAGCACGCAAACAGAAAAGAAAATGAACACCAGGATTTTTACGTGGAAAACTCAGAAGAGGGAAAAAATCACGGGGCCACACCCAGCTGAAAAGTTCCACTAATGTTTTTGTAAATTACAAGAAACTGATTCGTCCCACAAATCGGGACGATCAGATTACAACTTGAAGCAAATTTACAAAGTTTTGAAGAATCCCATTGTTTCCCAAAAATCCGGCAGACTTCCGGCATATTCAGGCGGCGGGAAGAGCTCCGGCGGTGGTCGAGGAGGAGAGAATTCTCCCTTTCCCCGTTCTCCTCTTCTTCTTCTCTCTCTTCACTTGAGTCACCTTTGTGAAAAATGAGGGCTCTATTTATAGTTTTTCTGGAGTTACATGGCTCGTAAATAGCCGTGAGATCATGGGCGAATAGGGAGTGGTTTGAACGGACGGCCGATACTGAACCCTTCGATCATACACCGTTCGTTGGACATTTGGAAGCCTTAATGATGTCGGAATTTGGCTTCCTTGGGCTCGTTGGATTCGTCTCGTCGAGCCGCTCGATTCGAGTATAAGCTTGTTAAAATCAGAGACCGTTTGGTAACTCAAATCGCGGTTTGAACCTTCCAACAGCGCTTCGGGTCCTTGATTCGGACTCATTTGGGCTCGGATTGGGTTGAACTTGGTGTCGTTGAATTCGTATTTCCAAGACGTTCAGTTTGACTGTAAGCTCGTTGAAATCGGAGTTTGGGTGCTTTCGGATTTAATTTTTGAAGTTTTCAGGTTGGGTTTTGCATCGAGATTCGTGCCCAATCAAGATAATTTCATTATAACGTATCAATAATCATGCATTACATTTGCATTCTTCTACAAATAAATCTAATAATTATAATAAAAAAATTCTCTCCATCCAAAGTTTTATACAAACTTTTCTTCGGTTGAAGATAGGCAAATGAAATTTAGTGCAATCTTGAAATAAAATATTTTCTCCAATGTCATTGCATTTTCTAAGACAATGTCACCATATCCTCTTTAATAACAATCTATTTTTTCAATATCAATTAGTGCACAGTTGGTTAGGCACAAATGACCCAATTTAGTTTACATATAAAAAATATCTTTATGCTTCGTTTGTGACGATTTTCTTATTACTTTTTTAAATAGTTTTTTAGTTCAAAAAATAAAAAATTTGTATTAAAAATCTGCTTTCAAAAACAAAAAAAAAAAGACCTTAAGCTCGACAAATCAAAATATGTCCAAATCTGCTAAATCAATAGAGCTGATCATTAATCTACCCTAGGGGTGTCAACTTTTGACACGACCCGAAAACCCGACTCGACCGACGAAAATCCGAGTTGGACCGATCCGTTTGAAAACGGGTCGGGTTCGGGTTCACAGATTCGACCAGTTTAAAAAACGGGTCGGGTTCGGGTTGACCCGGCAGGTTGCCGGGTCAACCCGCGTACCCGTTTAACTCAAAAAAATTTGAATCCCGCGCCTGCCCGCCGCGCTGCCGTGCTGCCCACCGTGCTGCCGCGATGCCTTCCCGCGGAGCCACCCGCGCTACCTGCCGCGGAGCCTGCCTGCCTGCCCGCGCTGCTTGTCCGCGAGCCCGCCTGCGGGCTGCCAGTGCTGCCTCTGCTCCGAAGCCGCCTGCCCAGCGCGCCCGCCGCGCCATCGCGCCTGCCCCCGCTCTCGCCCGCCGCGCCGCCGTCCGCCGTCCGCCAGCAGCCAACCGGGTCGGGTCGGGTCAACCCGTTAACCCGCCGGGTCGGGTCCGGGTTCGGATTTCTGACCCGTTTGTCTTCCCAGGTCGGGTTAGGGTCGACCCGTTTGAACCCGGGTCAGTTCTGGGTTCGACCCGAACTCGACCCGTGACCCGAAATTGACACCCCTAATCTACCCTAATCCAGAAATAAAATAATAACACAAATCCTTGATGACATTATCAAGTAACAAATAGAGTGATTAACGATTAAATATTTTAACTTTTAACATTAAATCTTCATTTGGGACAGCTTTTATATTGATTTCTAAATCATCTTTTCAGTACAAAAATTTCAAATTCTAAAAATTTTAATAGTAAAAATTTATTTTAAAAAGCAAGAAAAAAGTCATCCCAAATCAAACCTAAAACTAACATATCATGTATTTTTGTTATGTTATTTCAAAATAAATAAAAAATCAGGATAGGATGTATGATTATGAAATAATCTCTTAATAATAAGAAACTTAAGCAAATAATTATGTCCTCATAAAGTAAAATATGCATAAGAGAAAAAAATTCAATTGATATAGTACATCAATTCCAGCCTGTGAGTATATCAATAAGCTTCTTTGAAACCTCTCTCCCTCCTCCCTCCATTTATATAATATGTACCACACTACTAGCACAATTTAGTACATATAAAAAGCATTGGAGGGTGGAACTGTGAATAATTCTTTGTTTTTTAGCATGACATCTTAATTTCAAGTCCTATTGTTTTTAAATATATAATGATTCAAGCGGAGGATTTAGGTTTCATTTGGAAAAACTTTTTTACTATTTTATTTCAATCACATTAGGGGTCTCAAAAATTGACACGACCCGAAACTCGACCCAGACTCCACCCCGAAAAAATTTGGGTTTAGGACAACCCGTTTGTGAAATGGGACGGGTCCGAATTTGGACTTTCGACCCATTTGAAAAACAAGTCAAATTCAGGTTGATTCGAAAACCCACGAGTCGACCCAAAATGACCCATTTGTAATCCTATGTGACTTGTCTCGTCACTCGATCAGCGTTATAAAACCCTTTAGATTTCATGATTTTTTGTGCAAGTTCGTCTATAAGAATAGTCAGTACGAACTGAGTTTGTCAGTACAAACTGAGTTCGTCTGTACGAACTAAACAAATTTTTGACATAGCCAATCGTCTAGTGACGAAATTAATTATCGTATGTACAATATGTGGCCTGGGAGATCGTTTCGGGACGAACGAAAAATATCGTCTGTATGATCCGAAATATCTTAGCTTATTAAATATCCCATTAGTTCGAGGCTATAGAGAGAAAGAGAATGAAGAAAAGGAAAAAAAAAGCTTGATTTCGAAGGCTGCAGAGCAATTTTCGTCCGTCGACGCAGTTGGAAGAATTGCTCATCTCGCATTAAGGAATCCATATCCTATTTCTGATTTCAAATATTTCATGTTTTGGTGTTTTTCTGCTCAAATTCGTGTTTCCGTTACAAAAAAAATGTGCTTATCTTTATATTGACGAAACTTTCACCACGTAACTTTTTGTATGTTAAAGAGAATATGATTTTGCATGTTTCGAATATTTTCTAAAAAATTTCATCTGGAATTCTGAATTCTATGGGATTTTTATTGAATAGAAAATTATCTGAATGTCAAAAATAGTGCTAAAAGTTTTGAAACATTATTTTACACGATCTCTGGTAATTTCATAAGTTTCTGAAACTGTGTATTTTGATTCAATGGATTTTCTATTATCTGTCATTATACGATCTGTTTGATATTATGCATTGATGAGATGAAAATGAATGTGGTTATATGATTGAAAGTACCATTATATTACTGTGATATGACTGTTTGTGTAAAGACAAGTAAAGACTGATTGAATCATTGAGTGGAGACTGATTGACCTGTACAAGATGATGGGCCGACGAACTTTCCTTTAAATATGATTTGGTGTTATCCTCTACTGATTCACGTGATACTGATTGGGAGTTATAATGAGATTATTAATATGCTGACGAGTAAAGAGTGACGACTTTGTTTACTAAGCCAACAGATAATGATATTGATACTGATATAAGACTGAAAAATACCGTAATAGCCAGCTCTTCTACTTCTACTTATTTTGTAAGACTACTATACTGAAATGTATGCTTTGAAGCATTGTTCTTATTATTGTACGAATTTATCTTTACTGTCCGGATTTACTGTTACTATACGATTTAACTGTTATTCCATTACTGTTTCTGTCATTAGATTGATACTGATACTGATACAGACACTGGTACTATTTGATACTACTGATTCATTGTACTGATCTTATGCATGTGCTACACTGAGTAAGTGATATAGAATAACTGGATAGCACGTATACATTTCGATATAATTTTATTGTATTGATTTGATTTCAACAGTCATTATCGATGTATTGATTCGACGTTGTATACAATTTTGTAATGTACTGATATTATGGATATGATGCTTTCTTTAGTGATTTGACTGAGGTTATAGATATGACGATTATTGTAAAGATCTGGTATACGTACGGGTTTATTGCTTTATGGACTTTTTTACTATTTACAAAATTTCCTACTATCGATTATGGATATTATTGTTTCTGCTCTGATTTCTGTTTTTGCATTGACTCAATGATCATGTGTAAGTGATTGCTATAAATTGACTGATTGACATACATATTGCTTTTGTACCGTGCTTTGATTTCAGTTTAGGTTAGTGACCTGCTGGGCTTTTTAAGCTCATTATATGTGATTAATGATTTAAGATCAGGGCAAGAGAGCAGAAGTGTGAGATTGATCAGTATTCTTCAGGTTTTATTCTTTTTTTGTTATAGTGATTCTTTTTGTACTCGGGATATGATGGATATGTGATAATTATGAAGATCCTGAGCATTGTAAATAACTTTTAGGAATGAATATAAATGTGTATATTGATGTTTTAAATTATAGAATATATTGTACTGTTATTTACTGATGAATGGCATAGATAGCTCTGGTATGTTGATTGTTTGAAGGAAAAAAGAATAATTCTTCCAAGTTAGATCCTTGGGGCATCACAAGGATCCCGTCGATCATCGACGGGTTTAGTCTCTCAGGGTCGTGTCACCGCTGTTGGCCTGCCAGTGTCTTGCCCGAGTTGCCGCTGCCGAACTGCCTCCGTCCCACCCGCGCTACTACCACCGTTGAAGCCAGCGGTAGAGCGAAGAGCGGAAGACTGTCCTTGTCGTCCCATCTGCCAGCTGCTGCTGTCGTCTCACCTGAGATGCCACTGTCGGCCTGCCTAAGAGCCGAAGATCGTCGCCGTCCCTCCCTCGTGGGCCGGGTCGGGTCAACCCGGTAATCCGCACAGGTCTGGTCTGGGTTGACAATCCTGACTCGTTTGCAAAACAGGATCGGGTTAGTGTCGGCCTTTTTAAGGCCGGGTCAAATCGGGTTCGACCAAAACCCGACCCATTGACACCCCTAAATCATACTTTCTATTTATCATCATTTTGTCACCGCTTTCAAAAAAAAATTCTGTTAGAAAATAATTTTCAAATAAGTTACTTTCTCTACAGCAGCTTTACAATCACTTTTATAAAAAGATACAATCGTTCCAAACAAATACTTAGCAAACATCAATCTATGTAGAAATTTTGATTAATAAGGATCTGCTAAATTGAGGGATGTATTTAATAATACACATCACATTTAAAAAAGTCTTATTGGAGAGCAAAATTTGAGGAGACTCAATTGTTTCGTGAGAGTTAAAAGATTATTTTAGAAACACAAAAAATTATAAATAAAAAAATAGAGATTCTGATTTGATTGGTATAGGCACTTCTCTTCATACTGATAGCTCCATTCTTTCTACTGATCAGCATGAGATACATGCGACTATTTTTAAATTGCAATTGCAGTCCATCAAAGAAAGAATAACTAAAGGGGCATATATAAATTTAATAGTTTTAATACCATTTAATTATATATATATATATGAAATAGCAATAAATTTTTTGATGATTTCGATAAAAAATATTGAAATTAGATCATAATTATTGGAATAAGTAATACAATAATAATAACATAAATTATTAGAACAGCTTGAAACAATAAAATTCAGTGGAGACTATCTATATTTGATCGATATAATTATTGGAATAAGTAATACAATAATAATAACATAAATTATTAGAACAGCTTGAAACAATAAAATTCAGTGGAAACTATCTATATTTGATCGATTAAAATCATAGTATATCATTATTTTTATTTTTATAAAAATATCATATTTTAAATTTAAAATAAAATAAACTAGAATCAAAATTAAGCATCAAAATTATCAAATTTATCAAAATAAACGAAATCTACAAGGCCCTATACTTTAAAAAATATATCATGATGAAAAATATAGATTGGATATCAAATTTTGTTAATTTGTATGTGATACATTTTGAAAAATGTGCTTGGTAAACATGAATCTCGATGCATATTTAAATGAAAAACATTAAAAAAAATGAAAAACATTCAAAATTAAATTTTGGATCAACTAAACTCCAATTTTAATAAATTTATTATAGAATTGAATGTTTTAATGAGACAAATCCATCAACCTTAAAAGTGATCAAATCTGTATCCAAATAATCCTAAATCCAGTACTTAAGGGTACACACCGAGGCTTAGGGTGGTCGGTGGGCGAGCACGATTTGGAACCCCCCATCTCGGGTTCTAATCCTCTTTACTACGGCCTCGCCTCTTCAGTGGGGCAAAGCAAGTGTGGGCCTGATGCCGGTTGGTGGCCTCGATATATAGGTTCCGCCGAGAGATTAGTTATGCCGCAAAGCGCTCCCTTTCCTCCTTGAAGTAGCGACGGATAGATACCCCCGTTCCAAAAAAAAAGTCTTAAGGGTAATAGAAACCTTTAATATATTAATTAGATGAATAAATGACCTCTAAATCTTGCATGATTGTAATCAATGAGTGTCTTAATTACGCAAATCCAATGCGTTCAAGATCACTTACTTTTGATATCATTAGGCACTTTAATGTAGAAAGAATGATGAATAGAATCAATATCAATCATCCAATGAAACATTTTCAGATTTTTCTAAATTTACAAGATATGCAACTTTAAAAAATATATGAATATGCATTCACTCTTTACATGAGTGGAACCTTTGACCTAAGTTTTAAGATTGCACCCACATTACAAGTGTAATATCAAAAATCTGCTCCAGGATCGTCCAGACGATCTGGAGCGTCCTGGGACGATCAGTGAAAATTCTGCTCCAGAATGTGCCAGATTTGCTCCAGGTGATTTTCTGTACGTATCGTCCAGGCCGATTGAGGACATCGTCCAGGCCGATTGGCACTTGTAAAAAATGTCGGCCTGAGAATAGTTCTGGAACAGTCCAGGACGATCCAAATTGGCTGATCGTCCTGGAGACGATATGGCGATCGCCGGGCCGATCTGAAGATTATAAGCTGATTATTTCAAGTCATTTTGAGGAGGAGAGGAAAATCATTAAAAACGAAAATATCAGCCGAGGAGAGAGAAAGTCGAGGGATTTTGGAGAAAATTGAATTTCGAACGACGCGGAGCCGTTTTCGTCTGAAGAGAGTGTTCAGGAATTTGCTGTACGCAAGTTAAGCACATTCCGCCTTTCTCATTTTCAGAACCGTCGTGTTTGGCAGTATTTTTCTGTCCGGATTTTGTTTCCGTTAGCGATTTTTCGTCGTATCTTTTGATTGGTTCAGTTTTTACGCGTAACTTTCTGTATTGTTGACGTGCCGGGTGTGTACATTTTGGTATTTTTTGAGAAGATTTTTGTCCGGTTATTTTTGATTCAGCGGTATTTTTAGATCGACTGCATTTTCTGTGAAATTGGAAATTATCTGTGCAGTAGAATAAGTGTTCTGAAATGTGATTATCTACATTCTGTGTGAATTTGGTGAATTTTAATTTCAGAGAATTTTGTGTAAATTCCGATACTTCCCATTGGTCTGCCCGAATTTTTTGTCTGATTTCTGATTTGTCCGGATTTCTTCTGAATTATATGCTATCTGTATATGTTTGAAAAGGGAGCTATAAGGGGCCTGGATCCTATGAGATTCAGTTAGTATCTGGGGAAAACTTAGATGAGCTTGTGGGTCTCCGAAAGGTTCCGCTCGTGTGGTTCGAATGCAAAGGGTAACGATCACACTAATCCCGTAGACAAAATGGTCGTAGACCTTTACAATCGACACAAGCAGGCCGATGAGGAGCAGATGGAGTTTAGATACGATTAGCCATGAGGATAGCGGCTTTCCTACCAACTCGATGGATAATAATATCTATAACCCAAAAGTTCATAGAGATTTCCCCCATTCGATGCATTAGCTCGAATGGGGTTTATTTGATTTGGTGGGATCGATTTCCTCACGGGCGCAAGCCCCCGTAGTTAATTACATCTTAGACCTCGATCTAAGAAACTCTCGATTAAGGACGGTTGTATTATTTTCTTCTTGATTTGATGCACAGAGAAGTTCTTAAGTTATACTCCAAAGAAGATAAACTCTCTCCTTACCCTTAGTGATGATTAGACTTTTAAATGAATAAAGATGTAATTAAGATTTTGAGTTTAAAAGATCGAAGACCAGATTATTACCCTAAGAGAGATAACGGATTCAGAATTCAACACAGATGAAAGAGACACACCTAGGGGACTTATAACTTAAACCCCACTAGGGATCTAAGCAGCCCCGCCTGGATTTACCACTCCTGCTCGGAAAGGGTACCAACTAAACTCCACCTAGCGTATCAATCCATGTTATCAAGTCTTATGCAAATGCAAGAGTGGTAGAAGATAGAAAAGGAAAGGGTATCAAGCCCGACTATGAATGGTACTATGCTTATGCAAAGTAAATTATCCCTCTATGTTCAAAAAAAAAATCTTATGCTGACTCAAGGCTATGCATGTGTAGGTAAGGCCAATTAGGACTGGCCAGTAGTCACTGTAAAGTGAGCAGGGCTTATTTATTGTAATTTAAAAAAAAGTGACCCCTTTAAAGGAATCATGCATTAATTTTTTAGAAAAATTGGTTGATTTTAATCCTATATTCACTTTTTATCTTGCTTAAATAAATTTTAAACTTAATAGAAAATTTTAACATCCTAAAGAGCCTAACGCTGACTCTCGTCCGAGCCACACCCAAACAAAACAATTTAAGAAACTTAGGAAAAAAAGCATGCAATTCTAATACGCAAGCAAAGTAAAGAAAGCACAACAAAAACAACAAAGCCCACAAAAAGAGAGTGTCCATGGCAAAGTGCCATACAATATTACATCACAGAGTACAGAAAAGTAAGGGTGGCCGGGCTCCACCGACAACAACCCGGGAACGACGCAAATCTTAAAATAAGGCATTTTTATCTCTTCAGCTTCTTCTTCACTTCCTTGATTCGTCTTTGGATCATCTTTCAGTCCTTCGGCTCATTGTAGTGAATGCTCCAAAAAGGATGCCAAAATGAAAAAGGAAACCCCGGTAAGGTTCTTTTCTCTTTGACTCCAATACATCTAAAATGTCTTATTTTAATGATTTCACAAACTT
>NW_021318893.1:420601-480349 GCF_001605985.2 Dendrobium catenatum
TCACAAGTGTCTCTTTCTGTTAGAATATAAAGAGAATTTTATTTAATACAAATTAAAGAACAAATTTAAAAATATTTAAAATTCATTACCAAACGACGCTTTGCTCAGTTATGTGGAACGTGAGCCTCCTGTATGAAGTGAACTACCCAAAGCCAAACCCAACATTAGAAGCTCTGCTTCTGTCGAATTTTGATCCATCCTCCCTAGTGTACTCTTCGCTGCCCCAAGCGCATTCAAAACTCAGCCCATATATCCTCTCCAATCAACAATGGTCGCTTCCATGCTTTTAAAGATCTGTTGGACATGTCACGGGCATCCGAGTATAACCCCACGCTTCTCAAAATTCTTTCTAATCTGGATTATGTTGCGGCAGCCAACAAAATTCTTTCTGCATTCAAAACTATTATATGATATATAATATATATAGATTTTAGATTAAGTAAAAAGAATATATCATTTTACATAAAAAATAAAACCAAAAAATACCTCAAACTCTTCTAAAACCACATCTCCCGGACTTCTTTCGCGGGACTTTCTTCAGAAACATTAAGGAGCGTCAAACCTGCTCCGCCCATCATGATATCTCGTATTTTATTGTTTGTCGGTTTTTTTGATGGGTAGAACCTACAAAACTAAAGTTATGTGAAACAATATAAAATTATAAAATAGAAATGTTCGTTACTTAATTAAAGAGAATGTTGCGTAGCGTGTCTCCTCAGGTGGCTATCAACATTCTAACCATCTGTCGCCTGCTATGCTGCAGTTGCTATCGAAGGTCCGACTGCTTGTTGAAGGTCGGCTTGCTGCGAAGGTCCGCTGTGTGCTGATGGAGGTGGTGGGGGATAGTTATTGGTGAGCATATGGTGGAAATGGATAAGTAGGAGGGCACCAGCATATGGTTGGGGTGTTGTAGTATGGCGAAGAAAGGGTACTCTGCCCGGGGATCAGTGAAGGAAATCCGGGGGTCTGCGAGTAAACTGAGGCTACTGGGCTCCAAGAGTGGAGTGAAGGCTGTGTAGCAGGCGGGGCTGTGCTAGTAGGCTGAGATGAGGGTGGTCCCTCAGTACGTACTGTCCTAACTGGTCCAACTGTAACTTTCTCAGTGCGTCTGTTAAAAATGTAATTTTATCAACTTCCTACTAGCGCTTTTCACCTTGAAGCCATCTGCACTAAATAAAAAGAAATATTAAAAACATGACAGCAAACATATAAGGAGTTAGTCACAAATAAAAAAATTTGCAGTGAAGTAAAAATGTTAAGGGAAGTAAAAATGCAGCTGAAGTAAAATGCAGGGAAGGATAAATGCAGTGAAGTTAAAGCATGAAAGTAAAATGCAGGGAAGTAAAATTAACAATCTGCAGTGCATTAGCAAAAAATAATTTAATTTACCTTTACGTTGTTAATCATCATTTTGTGAATTTCACTTTTATCAGCATGATACACTCCCAGCACTATCAGATTCATCAACTTTCCTTCATTGTTCAGATCTAACCTCCTCCTAACTGCCAACTCGCTCTCCATTAATATCTTGACTTTGATCATCTACATTGATTAGGAGATTTTTTAATCTGACATAAACTCTTCTTGATGTGCTGATGTTATCGAAGTGGTTTTTTCAATTACTCCCCTTGGTTTTTGTTCTTCAAAGTACCAATCAATCACTGATTGCCCTCGTATTTCATCTGGATAGTTAGCATAATAGACTTGAGTTTGCCTGACTAGGAAATGTGATGGATCAAACTTGCATAGTATCCATATCCCGCCTTTTACTTGTGGTATACCATAAATTATATGAACTTCTTGCCTCTATTGGTACTGCGATCAACCATTCCAATTGAAGAGATTAGACAGTGTTAGTGTGACTGGGGATATTCAACCTCTAATTTTCTGTAATACCTCGTAGTATTCAGAATCATGCTCCTGTATGGATATTCCCTCTTACACATACGCTAAATTTTCTATTTTCTACCTTCACACCAATTTTTGTTTGAATTATAACCATTGGGCCACAAATATTTGATAACATTTTACTAATCTTTTGGTCCCCAAAGCTAACTCAGATAACCTTGAGCACTGCGAACTGTCATTCAGTGTGTACCTTTAATGTAAAGGTGTTAATGTTATTAATATTAATTACAGATATAACTCATTAAGTAAGACATATTATTTCAAAAAATAACCGTATTTTTTAAACCAAGCAGTAAATTCTTTTTCCACTATCTTCTGGTACTTCTCACTTCTTTGATGTACTTAAACTATCAATGAACCTCCTAACAAATTCACATCTTGAGTTTAGATCAAATTTTAAAAGAAAATAAAAAATATAAATAACTTAATACTTAACTCAAGATACGGCTCAACTTCATCATAATTAAGCAAAATGTATTAATGTGATAACTGTCATTCTCCTTATCGGTCAAATAAGTGCACTGTGCTAGCGCCTAAAAGTTCCCCAAATCCACTGAATACAGATATATTAAAGGATTTACCAACATTTTTTAGATGCTGAACTATTCACCTGATTGCAGTACATTGTTTTCAAAATAATATGAGCAAAACTGAGTATGTCTCGTATGTTAATATGTTCACAGATAGAGCCTTCGGGGTCGTTGATTTATTCTTAGCGGTCTTCTTTAGGTTATTTATTAATCTCTCAACAGGATACAATACCCACCTATACTGAACATGTCCACCAAACCATAGCCTTCATATGCGTAAATGATAAGTAGATCCTCCATAGGAGTCAAAGAGCGAAATATTTTCCAAGACTACAAGATGAATCTCAAAATATACACATTCTCTACGAAAGAAGAGAAAAATATTGGAAGAAACATTAGCTCGATCAAGGGCTTTAAAATCTGATCTAAGCCAAATAACGTAAAAGCAGTGGTAGTTAGACATTGCAAGAAGATGTGACAATCATGACTTTTTCAATCCGAATAATCTCCCTGATCTTATTTCACACACCTGCTTAGATTGGAAGAATATTCCATCAGTACTCGTAGAGTCTTCACCCATTCACAAATTGCCTTGTTTTTGCTCTAAAAGTTAATGTGAATAGAGCTTTTTGGTTTGAGGAAATTTTCCCGCTCCATTCATTCTTCAATCCAAGAATTTTCTTCTACAAATCCCGTTTAAGGTCCATCCTTACTTTTATTATTATTCTTTCGATTTCTCTTTGATATTCATAAATGTATAAAAAATATTATCCAAAAATATTTTTCTCTATATGTTAACATCCAAATTATGTTAATAAAGTTTGTTCTCCAATATAGAATGACCAAAATATACTTTTCTTGGGTCAATTAGTTGGCACCATCTGGACAATCTGAACTCAGCTACTATGAGATCCATTATGTGGGCCAAGAACCTACCTCAAAATTTTTATACTGAATCTGGAGGAGGCTGAACATCACCATTTTATTTTTAGTAAACGCTTCGTTATTTCACCCTGAAAGGATGACTTTGAGGCCAAAAATATTTCGATGACAAAAACCATAAGTTCTCCTCCATACTTTAAAGTGATGATTTTGTATTTCCATACTAATATGGACAAAGCTAAACTTTGCCTGAAAGTGTTCCAACCGAGAGGCATACTATATGGCACGGAAAGTCACCAATGTCCAAAAGTAATGCCCGCTCGTGTAAAATTTACTATTTGATGGGCAGATATTCATATATACTTACTCCCTTTCCCATAATTAAACTAAAATCATCAATCAAATGGTTATAAGAATTACGTCATCTTCAATTTGGATCATATGGCCTTGGAATAAGACAGAAAATATATAATGAGTAGTCATACATAACTCTGGAGGAAGATTATAAGGAGTGTGTGTACACAGCCCAACGGAGAGTACGGTTTAGCCGACGACTTGAATGAAGTAAAAACTATCTGCGCATAAACCTAATTGACATTTCTTGGTTCTGCGCGATGTGGTATACAATCAAAGTGCCTCAAGCCTCTGCCTTCTGGATGGATGTGTTGATAAACTGTGATATATATTATGCCATCTCATATGTGCAGCAGATTCTTGGATGCATATATGTCTGTTGTTAGTCTCGGAAATTATTGGAAAGTTAGAAACATCCTACTACAGACACATCCTTCTGCTTCTTTCTATTTTCTAGATTTTTGATTAAATTGAGCAATGACGGCATGTAATTTCGAGATATCAAAGATACAGCTATCCATTCACACAACAATCTATCTTTGTGTATGTCAAACCAAAGTTGGAAACTAACTTCTTTGTCCGATATAGATCTGCTAGGAATTAAATTATCTGTCAGGATTGGTTTCCTTAAGAAGCCCAATGAATTTTGATAAAACTATTCACGAGCAACATATTATCTGCCTTGATGCTTAACATCTCCAGCCAACAGATATTCTGAGTGAGTCGTGCACCCTTTCCAAATGGGTTGCTGGGCAGCATGTAATAAATCATAAAAATTTTGTTGCCTCCGTATTCGGTAACTCTTATGTATTTTTGTTCAATTTGTATTCCAGTTGATCATTGAACCAATTCCTCATAAGATTTGGTCGAATATGCATCCTCAGCATATTACTACTTGTAGAAGGACCGCCAATAAATAATTGATAATCAGAATTGTGGCTCATAGCTTCACCATGACAAGTCCAATACCGAATACCGTGGCATGAATCCTCTGCGATACAGATCAACAATTACTATCATTTGGTTCTAGGTGCACTAGGATGGTATGAGCATGGCATCTAACTTCCTCTGAAAAAAGCGGGGTAGTCGCTTCGCTTGCTGAATGAAAAGTTCACGCCCATAATGAACTTCAATGGTTAATGTTCTTCCGACCTTAGATAATCGGTTATACATCCAACTTCTTTGATTTCTAATTATACCATAACCTACATATTAAGAGCAAATTTAAGTAATGGATACGCGATTAAGTAGATCTAAAATTGATTAATATAGGAGATGTAAAAAGATAGGGTGCTTGTTAAAAAAATTTATTGATCATTGCAGTCTCTTAAGAGTAAAGGACAACTCATTTCACATACATGCAGCATCCTCATCTCTGCAATACTTTTATATCATCACACAATAGGCCATTAAACATTCCTCCACTAAATATTCACACAATAGCCTGAAGCATGTCCCATTTAGATTGTCTCTAAGAGTAAAAGGACACTCAACCACTTTTATGCATCACTCATCTCTACAATACTCAACTTAATTTTTACTTCTCTTTTACATGGCAACATTATGTGACAATAAAGCATTACAGAGTCTCACCATCATTTACAGAATTTTAACCTACAGGTTATAATGGTCCTTTTCTATCACACAACAGGTTTGATGTATTTTCTCCAGTTTTAACCAACCAACATGAATTCTACTAAATAACATGTTTTCTTATTTAATGACTTTAATCGCCCAAAGCACTTCTCCATAGCATATGTAAATCCTTTCTTTTCTAAAATTAACTCTCCATAGCACTTCTCTTTGAACCTTTACTCATATGTTTTTTATCTAATTCAATAAGTATCAATATGTAAATCCTTCTTATTTCACTCTGATATTTCACCATGGATAAAGAAAAAAAGAATATGGGCTATGATCCTTGTTGTAATCCAACTGAAATAAAAAATATTTGGTCAAAGCATGCACATGCATGCATTGTGTTTAAACACAAACGATATGTAGATCTTCCTTACTCTCTCTATAAGTGTCCATAATAGACACTTATTCTCAAAAATGTATTAGTCTTCTCCTTCTTTTAATGATCAATCTTTTATAATTTAAAATACTTATTTACTATAATATGCGCAATTTCTAAAATAAAGAGCATAATTAGTATACTTATACCTCTCCTCAATATTACTCACTCAAAAATATCTATATATGTACACTATACATTATATGATCTTGGGATTTATGCGAAATAGACTTCCCATATTGTTCTTTTCTCTTGGTACATATATAGATATTTTTGCTCATTAGAGTGTTGCCTATCAATCTTCACATTTGTTTGTATTATTTTTTTTATTTACAAAATGGCTAATAGCTCAACAGATCATTCAATATATTGGTTATTTACTATCTTTGCAATAATAGTTCTCTAGGTTGAAATGGATATCGACTCTAATTATAGAAACTATCTTTATTTACTCTTTCAAAATATAAATTGATTTATAAGCATTACGACAATTATATAATATCAGTTATTAATCATAAATATGCTTCGCATATTAATGAATTCTCAACAAAGTATTATGTAAATCTAACTAATTTTTTATTAACTAGCAACTTCACTTACAATTTTGTTTGGACTTCCCTACATACCTAAAATCTAATCATATCTTGGATAGATAACGAATCTGATAATGAGCCTATTCAAATCTTGGAGATTAAAATGATATAGAGATAATTATTGTTTAAAACGTATGATTCACATGGCTAAAGCAATAAATAAGTACATATCATAATAGGTAGTCTTTTTTAAGTTATGCAATTAGCAACTAAGACTTTGAACATCAGTCTTACTACTGTCAAAAACTTTATAAGAGCGGCATAAAAAAATATTATGCATTAAAAAAATGAACTTAGATTATATTGAAAAGCAAAGTATTAAAAAACTTGTCTCAAATAAACTTTTAATAATATTATAATTAATTCTCTTATGTATTTATACTAATATTATTAGCGTGTAGTTATACGATGTTTGGAATGCCTACAACTTTGACCTTTGATTTGTTGTGATATAAGGGTAGTAATATTATGTTATTTATTATCAACTGTTGACTATGGATATGCTATGTTACATTGCAATTAGGTGAAATTTTGATTCTAAACTTTGATAAATGCCAGTTCATCGTATCTATTGTAGAAGAGCTTTGACTATCAATCAAGAGTGTTTGAAAATTCGAGTTCACGTATAAATTGATATTTTATTGTGAGTTTGACTATTTTTTCTTTGAGTGACTTAATTCTATCCGAAATATAATCATTTATACTCTTATATAATCTAATTTTTAATCAAAATTGCCTCACTATTTTTTCTTTATTTTAAATTATTACAGAAATATATAGTGATGTTTTTTTTTTGACTTGTTTTTATAGGTTCTTAAAAAAAAATTTAGGTGTTTTCAATTTTTAAAAATATTGACTCTAAAAAAATATACAATTATAGATTAAAATATCATTTAAAAACCTAATAATTAAAAAAATATGATTAAAGCTTAAGGCTTTGTTTTGGACGACTTTCTTATTGGTTCTTAAAATAACTTTTTAGTATAAAATTTTTAATTTTTGTATTAAAAAGTTACTTTAAAAAGTATAAATAAAATCGTCCCAAGCAGAGCCTAAGAGTATGCAAGCCAACTTGTTATTAATCGTCCCAAACATTTGTAAAATATTGTTATTAAAAGCACACAAAAATAATTTTTTAATTATTTTGATAGTTTAAAAAATATGAACTCCAAAGCACTTCACATCTTGTAGCTCCATACCCTTCCATTAATAAACTTCATTGGAAGGCCAAATCAACGCTTCCCTAATTATCACATGCAGCTAGCATTGGCCTATTGATAGGAAACTTTGATTATTTACATATTTAATACTTAAAGTTTTAATATTACATACACACTATTCTTAATTTATTTTCATATCAAATATGAATGATCAAAATGAAATATATGAGTGGTTGTAATGAAATATAAGTGGCATATTTGATATTAAAATAATATAGAGTGGTATATATGTAATATTAAAATTTTAGATGTTAGATATGTAAATAGAATAGTATAAAATGATATAAAGTGATATGTATGTAAAATAAAAATAAAAATAATCCCAAACAGCCACTTAGTATTTAATTATACTTTTAAATATTACGTAAACTAAAAAAGTAACCATCGGTGTTTGACGAAAGCAGGGTTTCCGCAAGGTGGTAGCTGATCGGTGGGAGTTCGCCAACGACAATTTCCGGCAAGGAGAGCAAACGCTCCTCTCCTTCATTCGCCGTCGAAAATCCTCATCCAACAGACAACCTCCTCCATCTTCTAACTCCGGTCAGCACTCCACCGAGATCCACAGCTCTTCCTCCGCCTCCTCGCCACCGCCGCCTTCGCCACGCCTTCTGAATCTCTCCAGCGAAAACGAGAAGCTTCGGAGAGAGAACAAAATCCTGAACTCAGAACTTGCGCAGGCAAAGCGGCACTGCGATGAGCTCCTCGGTTTTCTTTCCAAGTACGTCGACGTCGGCCAGCTAGACCTCGGCCTTCTAAGAAATAGGTCGGTAGAGTTCGACGAAGGGGAAGAAGTAGTTAGCGAGGAGGAGGAGGAGGTGGATGAAGGGGAAAAAGAGACTTCTTTCAAGCTATTTGGTGTTCTTCTCAAGGTTAACGTGAGCTGCGATGAGGTTCAGAGATCTACAAAGAGGCGACGTTGCCAAGGCGGCGGCGGCAGGATGCCAGTGGTCAGAGGTTCGTGGGCTGATGCTTTGTCTCCGGTGGGCGGAAGTAGTAACGTCAGCCAGAGAAGTTAGCTAGATAGCCTTAGTAGGGGAAAAATCGTTTCAGAATCTCCTCAGGCAGTACAGAGCGCATCAAAATCATTTGATTGTGCGATATATAGGAAAACAAATCTGAGTTGGAATATCATAATTTAAATTTAATTAGAGTGAACTTATGATTATTCTATTTGTTTTGAGAAAATCTTAACTATCTTTAAAACGTGAAACACACGTGATAATTTCTCCTATTGTCAATAGGAAAAAATTTCTTATTGTACAGAAAGAAAAGTATATGAGGTTTATAGGGTGAATTACGTTTAGTTACTCTGAAAATGGAGAGAAGAAATCAAGATGTTGGATTTCTTCTTTGTATCCAATCATTTTATGTAATTAGTACAAAAAGAATACCTGCTTAAGCGAGCAAAGACTTGAATTTTCTGTTCACTTTTTGTTTATATTTATGAACCTGGATACACTATAACCAAGTATATATGTAAGAAAGCTTATACGTTTAATGATTTATAGTGAAGAAAAGAGTGAATTAAACAAACTGAAAAACCATTCGGGAAAATAGGAAGCTCAGTGATATAAGGAAAAGGAGCTAGACATGTTTCCAGTGTGGAAGAGGAAGACAGAACAGATAGAAGTCATAACAAAAGCTTCTGAATTCGAATTCAAATTGCATAGCAGAGCACCTTAGACTTTCAGATTTTAGAGCAGAAGGTGAACTTTTAGAGTATATAGAGATCAATTCCTAAACATGCTGAAGTTTTCCTATGGTTTTGCACTTTTGCTTTAGCCAGTTGAGAATTTGGAGTTTTTAAAGATCACAGGCTTGATTTATGTTAATTCATTATGAATCATTCTTAAATCTACTGAAATTTGCCGTAAGTTAGAAATCTGAATCTTAGAAACTTAGGGGCTGTTTGGTAGCACCTAGATTTGATTTAAGTAGGATTCCATAAGTCCACTAACTCCGGATTTCGGAAATCATGAGGGGCCTAAATCCTGAAAACTGTAAGGTAGTATTTATGATAAATCCTATTAAATCACATATGACTATTTGGCTATAGAGCGTATTTAACGAGCGACTGTTCCTCTGGAACCAATGGATTTCGTAAATCCCGCAAAAAACAGGATTTCAAAAACCTGGGATTTAGCACTGAAAGACGGAATTTTCAGTCTACAATGGCTTTCATTTGCAGTGAGATTTGGTTTTGCATTTTAGGCCGTTTGGCTGGATTTCGCTCAAATCCGCCTCAAATCTGGCCTAAATCCTGCTACCAAACAGCCCCTCATATAAAACAGCTCAAGTAGGGTTCCCTTGATTCTTCAGTACCAGCATCTGATTGGACCTCTAGATCTGTAGCTCAAGCTTCTTGTTCTAAAAGGTATATCTCCCAACCTCCTGATTCTAATTCAGTTTAAAATGGTTCCCTTAATTATCTGTAATCGCTTGCTTTCGCTTAAGATTGTTGGTAGAATAAGTAGATTGTTTGCTTTGTTTTTGGATTGTGCTACTTCTCTTACATCATATGAAAATGGTTCTTGGAATGCCAGAGGCTCAGGGCATGAGATTAACAGCAAAATTGTTGAAGATGGTATCTCTCTCTTGACCTTCAGAACATTTAGTTACAAGAAAGTTAATATTTGGTCTTCATCTGTTGTGGATCACCTGGTTTGATTCGGTTCTTCATGTGGTATTATTTTTGAAAGGGATTCCAAATTTTTTACTTCTCCATTGATATATTTTCTATTTCAATTCAGCTAAATTCAAATTTGAAATGAAATTTGTTCTGCAGGGACAAAGTGGAAGTAACCCTGTGTTCTATGTATTATATGTATGGTTTTAAAACTAAGATCAAAACGGCCAAGCAATCGATGGGATCATGAACCAGTCATCTAATTAGTCTAGCCCATGTTTTATTTGGATTGACAAAGAACTGAGTTAAAATTGTGTGAACTGATTTGAGTTTTTACTCTATTTCTGGGTTTTGTATCCTGATTATTTTCAGCTGGTGATACCCTCCCAAGAAGCATGCCCTTGGGTTATGTATGGGCTGTGAGTTCCTGCAGCTCGCATTTCTTCCCGTTGTCATTTCTCCCATCCCGTCCGGTGTCATTTAGACTTTCTTCTTTTGAATTTCTTGGTCTTGTTTGCCACTTTAATCGATATTATTGATATCCCTCTTGATAGAAAACTTGATAGTTTGTCTATTCTTGAGGAGAGCTTTGCTAAGAAGCTTCATCAGTTCTTCATCATTTCCCCAACTGTGATCTGTCTTCCTTTCCTAAAGCTCATATATTCAGATTTAACAAGAGAGCTTGTTCCTCAAATATCGGTTCAAAGAGATGATAACCAAGTACTGGTGGACAAATTTTCGTTCTTCTGGAAGAAAAAAATGTATGAGCATTAGCCTCGAAAAAGCAACAAATAATTAAACATTTTGGTTAATTGAAAGAAAAGCTGAATTCGTTTCTCTTGGTAAACAACTGACAATTTTGAAGGTTCAAGAGTATTCTGTTTGAGCACTCCCATAACTTTACAGCTTGCTGATTTTAAGGTTGCAGTGTTAGAGAAATTTCACTTCTATCTTTATATTCTAAGTTGTTGATTATACTTTTGGTCTGTTGCAGGGCCAATCATAAGCCAATTCTTATCCTTAAGGCTGTTCATTGTTTGTTTGAAGGTGTATCAGGTTTAGGAATTGTTGAGGGCTAGGATATATGTGACGATAGAGTTTTAATTATAGGTCTTAGCTTTGCACGGATATCCAGCTCACACACAGAGAACACAAGATTTTTTACGTGGAAAACCCTTGAAAGGGGAGAAACCACGGGGCCTAGCCCAATCGAAAATGATTCCACTAGAATTTGAGTCGGTTACAATGGGCTGACTCGCCTCCAAAGGCGATCAGATTACAAGTAACATTTGTATGATAGAAATCCGGGTGTCAGGTGATGGTTTGACAGAACTTCGGGCCTCAGATGATGGTCTGGCAAAACTCCGGGCCTTAGGTGATGATCTGGCGAAGGCGAAGGCCTCTGGCGGTGGTCCGGCGAAGGTGAGGACCTCAGGCGGTGGTCCGGCAAAGGCGAGGGCCTCAGGTGATGGTCTGATGAAGGTAAGGGCCTCAGGTGGTGGTCCGGCGAAGGTGAGGGCCTCAGGCGGTGGTTCGGCAAAGACGAGGGCCTCAGGTGATGGTCCGACGAAGGTAAGGGCCTCAGGTGGTGGTCCGGCGAAGGTGAGGGCCTCAGGTAGTGGTCCGGCGAAAGTGAGGGCCTCAGGTGGTGGTCCGGCGAAGCTCAGGCGGTGGTCCGGCGAGACTCCGGCGGTAATGTGAAACTCTAACGGTGGTCGATGAGGAGCTTCTTCCTTCTCTTCTTCTCTTCTTCTCTCTCTTGCTTGGGTCCCTTTTCAAGAGAAATGAGGGGTCTATTTATAGATTTTAGGAGTGGCATGGCCCGTAAATAGTTGAGAGATCAAGGGTAAATGGGGAGTGGTTGGATGGACGGCCGATATTAAATCCCTTGATCATGGACAATTCGCCAGGCATTTGGAGGCCTTAATGATTTCAGAATTCATTGATCTTGGGCTCGTTGGATTCGTCTAATCGAGCCGCTCGATTCGACTATAAGCTCGTCATATTTGGAAACCGTTTGGTAACTCAAATAGTGGTACGAAGCTTCCAACTGCGCTTCGGGTCCTTGATTTGGGCTCATTTGGGCTCGAATTGAGTCGAATTTGGTGTCGTTCGGTTAGTATTTCTGAGACGCTCAGTTTGACTGTAAGTTTGCTGAAATCGGAGTTCAGGTGATACCGAATTTAATTTTTAAAGTTTCCGGCCTGATTTTGCCTCGAGATTCGTGCCAGATCAAGATAATTTTTTGATGATATATCAGGAATTAATTTTGATGGTTTATATTCATTTATCTATGTGAATTGCTAAATATTGGCATGCATGTAAATCTTCCTTAAATATATGATAAGAAATGAAGGGAGTTGATGGTTCTACGAAGAAGAGCTGCAAACAAATAATTGAAAGGCTGCAGCTCCGCTTTATATTTCATTGACACCTCCCCGCAAGCTGATGATGTTGTGAAAATGGTCAGCTTGGTTCAAAGATGACCAAACCAAGAGGCAAGAGATTTTCGCTAAGATATATGCAAATTAGGTTTCGTTTGGAACTGCTTTCTTACTGTTCTTTAAGAAACTTTCTAGCACAAAAATTAAAATTTTTGTAATAAATAATTGTTTTAGAAAACAGTAAGAAAGTCGTCTCAAACGAAACCTTAATCTTGAAAGTCAATGTGATGAATCACTAAGTTTGATACAATCTTGAATGAAGTAGCAATCACCTTCAATGTATTCGGTACGAGCATGGAGAATTTGATTGTTCACTAGTGCTAAGACTGAGATCTTATGACAATAAAGAGATATTGGTGAAGTAACAGAAACACCAAATTGGTTTAACAACCGGCCTAGCCAAATAATATTAGTCGCTGCAGTGACAGTTCGAATTTCAAGATGTTTATAAGACGATAAGAAGCTACCTGTGAACGAAACTATGGCGTTGGTTACTGCTGTTGATGGAACAAGACCCAGTGGAGTAATATATGAAGAGGTCTGTGGAGGTGAGAAAAAGGGTCGTTCAGTGGAGACTATTGGGAATATATTTTCATGAAAAAGTACATTACTCAAGATGATAATTTCATGTAGAGTAGCGTGATATCAGCAATAGTTTTTTGTTAAAACTTTGTTGGGGACGATTTTCTTCCTGTTTTTTAAAGCAATTTTTTAGTATAAAAATTTTATTTTTTATACAAAAAATCTATCTTAAAATTTAGTAATAAAGATGTCCCAAACAAAACCTAAAAAGCTAAGACAATCATAATTAGCAGATTTTGGGCAAAATTTGTGTGAGGAGAGAAGTGGAAACCAAAGATAATGCAAACACCTAAATATTTAGGCTTCTTTTGGGACGGCTTTCTTCTTGCTTTCTAAAACAACTTTTTAGTATAAAAATTTTTTGAATTTGAAATTTTTGTACTAGAAAATTGTTTTAAAAAACAGTACGAAAGCTGTCCCAAATGAAGTCTTAAGGCGTGCATTGCTTGGTTTGTTTTTTAATTAAAGCTGAACAGGAGAAATAGAATTAGTTGTAGAGGCAAGGAGACAATTATTTAGATATATTTTTGTTAGAAGAACATCTGCCTAGAAGGATGTAGGTAAGTGAGCTTGCAATTATTAGGAGAGTACTATCATTCTCAATTGAGTGATAATATTTTGTCAAGGTATATCATTTTGTTCACGAGTATATAGGCAGCTAAATTATTGAATTATTCAAGGTTATGCCAATTTTATGAGTTACAGGAACATTCTCCTCCATCTATGCTTAAAATTGAAGAGGCTTATTGAATTGTCGTTCAATTGGAAATTGCTAACATTTTGCTACTGTATTTATGTCAGGTGTATAAGTTTTCACAATTTTGGAAAGTTGAAATTTGGTCTTATAAGTTAGCGAATTATAATTAAATTATTATTTAACGTATGTGACATCTCAATTAAATTTACATAGAATTAAATATTGTGTAGAGGCCAAATTTTTATTTTATTTTATTTTAATGATCGGTTGAAATAAAATAAATACATTTAAAATAAAAAAGGGTTGTATTCCCCAGTTTAAGCGGATAAGTTCTCATTTCTCTCATTTCTTATCTTGATTGGAAAAAATGGGTCTTTCACTCTTCTTAAGAACATCATCTCGAATATGTAAGATTGAAAACTTCGAGTATGCATTTCAAAGACAAAAGATACCAAAAGCGTATCAGAATCCATTAAAAGCATAATCGAGATTTTTAATCTTCCACAACTTTAAAAATATATATTTAAAATTTTTACTTTTTACAACCACTTTAAAAAAAATACTATAATTTTATAATTATTTCGGGTAAAAATTGCAGCCAACCTAAACAAACTTTTAATCTAAGTATAGCAGTTGTGTTTGGCACCTCGCCCCATTCTTTGGAATTTTTATTCCGTCAGGTTACTTGATGTAGCTCTACGTCAGTTAGCCTATAATATGTCGCCACGTGAGCCTACTCTTAACCGTGCGGCCCGACGACCCGACGACCCGACTCGGACCGAATTCGGGATTACTATGTTCGCATATTGCTCGGTATAGGCTCGGTATTGCTAGGTATTACTCGGTATTGCTTGGCAATAACGAGAAATACAGCTCTGTGAAGACCAAAACCGAGCAATACCGAGTTCTTTTAGTTATTACTCGGTATTGCTTGGTATAGAATCGGTATTGCTCGGTATTGATCTTCACAGAATGATATTTTTTCGTTTTTGTCGAGCAAAATCGACCAATACCTAGCAATACCGAGCTACGCAAACTCTCGGGTCAGTTCCGGGTCGGGTCGTCGGGCCACGTGGTAAAGAATAAGAGCACGTGACTACATATTATAGACTACCTGACGTAGAGCTACATCAGGTAACCTGACGAAATAAAAATTCCATTCTTTGACTCTCTCTCTCCACGACAACAGTGCTATCCTCACTAATTTTCTAACATAGTTTGCGATTAGGACTTAATTGATTTGACAAAAAATTAAATTCCATCTTGTTTTAGCTGTTAAAATCATTAAAAAAGAATTTTTCAACATGTGACGGATAGTGAACCGCCATCAAATTTTCTATTGCAATAAATTTCTTGGACAGTTTTTGACCTTTTTGAAACACAGAGTAAAAGCGAATTGTGCCGACTGAAATTTCTATAACCATTAAAATAGATTATTATTTTCTAGGTTGGACATGAAATGACATTCGCAAATTATTAAATTTATTTAAAAATAAATATAACACATACAAAATCAATCATAATTTATATTTACTTGATTCATATAAAACGTAAAATACATAATTCTCAAACAATTCTAATCTAAAATCCACAACTAGAATGATGCTCTCCGTCCTCATTTTAAAGACTTTTTTATTGGCATTAAAATAAATGCAGTGTAAAATAAATACAGAGTAAAGTAAATAGTTTGAGGCTATTTGGTTATCTGTAAAATAAATGTAAAGGAACTATTTTTTAACTATTTGATAGGGTATATGCAAACTAAAATAAAATCATGAGTATATTCTGACACACCTTGCGGCTCCAGGTTCTTGCACGGAGTGGCCAAATCAACAAGATTACAAACATTATGTTGCTCATAAGTGGAAAGGCATACCTCAGAGTAATGGTGATGCAGAGCATCACGTTGCTGCATCACTTTGCTGCACCACGGTGGACCGGTGCACGCTATCCTTTTATTTCTTTACTAGAATATTATTCCAGCTTTCTGTTAGTAGCTGCTGCTCCACTAATCTAGTTACCTTTATTTAGTTATGTATGCAGACTCTTTCTTTTTAACTCTTATCTATTTTTAGCCATAGTCATCTTGTAATTCTTCTTCTTGAGAAGATGAGAAAAGCAGCTAATGAAATAGTAACCTTGGCCTTTGCCATTGCCACCGCCGGCAACCTGCCTCTTCTTTTGTGGTTTTGTCTTGTGAACCTGCTTCTTCCGCCGCATACCTCACCAGTTTGGTATCATAGCCAGTGGCTCGGTAAGATGGCAGAGTCCAGCAAGCGTGCAACGAGCAGTGATGACCGGAGTTTGGAGGCACTCTAGGCTGCGCACGCTGGGGTAGAGAAGCGTTTGGACGATTTGGTGACTGCGGTCGATCGTCTTACCGCTGTCTTACGTCGGGAGCCCATTACCGTCCGAAATGGTGAAGATCCAACAAGGATAGGAAGAACTGCTCAGGCCATTGATACGCCGGTCGAATTAAACTCAATCGAGCTCGCTCCACAAGCTCGGAGAAATCAGTAATCCGGAATGGTATCAGGGGCTGCCTCAAGGTATCTCGCAATCCCCTCAGAAATCTGTAACATCTCTCAGCAGAAGTGCTAACCAGCTGCGGAGCGTACCTGGCTAATGCAGTAAACTCAGCCTCGTACTGCATCACCGTCTTGCTCCCCTGAACAAGCCTCAGAAAGTTCTCCTGCATCTGCTGTCGTGCAGAAGGGGGAACAAACCAATCTCGGAATACCTCAGTGAACTCTTCCCAAGTAATCAAAGAGTTCAGTCTGCCCTGAAATCTGGCTGCCTGCTGGCCGTCCCACCAGTGCTCAGCCTCTCCGTCTAACAGAAAAACTGCTAACGGTACCTTCCTGTCTGACGGACACTGCATCCCGTCAAAGGTCTTCTCCACTCTCCTCAGCCACTCTTCAGCAGCTCTGGGCTCAACAGCGCCCTCAAACCTCGGAGGTTTCAACCTCAAAAACAACTGCAAATGTCTATCCAGGTCATCAGATCTGACAGTAGAAGCTCTACTCTGAGTCTCGCTCATCATCTGAGCAACCAGCGAAGCAAACTGAGAAAGCGTATCAGCACCGACCACTGGGGCTGTACTCCCCACTGGTGCTGCCTGATCGGCACTCTGACCATCTGTCATGTCTGGGTCTGGCTGATCCATACAGAAAATCCAGAAAAAATCCGGAAAACTATCACAAAAACAACAAAATAAAAAGCCAAACAAATCAAAATTACCCCCCAGACAGACTTACTGATCACTTCCTATAGCTCTGTTTCACAAAATTCTCAAATTCCAAAACCATTGCTCTGATACCAAAAAAGCTTGTCACGACCCGACCCGAGACGAGACGGATCCCGCCCGTGCTGGATCGCGACGGAGCTGCACTAACCAGGATCTAGCTTTGGAATTTGGTTCGGAACTGAATCTTCCAAATAATTAATTCACACAGACTAACAAACACAGAGCTACTATGTATCATCAAATGCAGCGGAACAAAACATCTATCCGATTTCATTTCCTCAAAACAATCATCTACAGAACAGTACATGGCTTTCGACCGAAAGAAAGACAGAAAAGAAAAGCCATGACTGTACAAAATCAAAAGTACAAAAGTACCTATACTGATCAGACTCTGAACTAATCCTGGACTTCCTTGCCTTTCCCAGAACCTGAAAACCACCAGAAAGCAAGGGTGAGCTCAACAGCTCAGTAAAGCAACAAACCTCCAATCAAAATCCTCAGAATCTCAAAACCAACACAGCAGACAAATCCGTACAGAATTGAAACAGATTCGGACAGATATCAAATCAACAAAACTGTACGGAAATGGAAGTTGTATCAAATCAGAAACATAACAGATCAGACACATCAGATCAACAGAATCAGAATCGTACAGATCATATCGGAACAGAACAAATCATATCAGAATCATATAGCAGATATCAGATATTTAATTAATAGCTAAATTCCCTGACACTGACTGAATCTCATAGGATCCAGGCCACTTATGCCTCCCTTTGTGCTCACGGCACCAAAACAGATCAGATCAGATGTGCTTATAGCACCAGAATACATATATAGTGCATATAGCACCTAAACAGATTGTTTCCTCGGATCCGGAACAGAACAGATATCAGATTTCATATTGAGCTCATTTCAGAATTCCCAGACACTAACTGAATCTCATAGGATCCAGGCCCCTTATAACTCCCTTTATATAGCATATACAGATAGTATATCAATTCAGAAGATTTCTGGACAAAACAGAAATTACTCAAAAATCGGGCAGCACAACGGCAGTATACAGAATTTACACAATTTTCCTGAAAATCAAAATTCACCAAATTCGCACAGAATATAGATATCAACATTTTAGAACATTTATTCTACTGCACAGATAATTTCCAAGTTCACAGAAAAATCCAGTCGACTAAAAACACAGTCGAATCAAAAATACCCGGACAAAAATCTTAAAAAAATAACCAAAATGTGCACACTCGGCAGTTCAACAAAATACAGAAAGTTACGCGGTAGAAACTAAACCAGTCGGAAATTACGGACGAAAATCGCGAACAAAACTTAATTCCGGACAGATAATACCGCCAAACTCGACGGTTCTGAAAATTGAGAAAGTCGGATTGTGCCTTACCTTGCGTACAGCAATTTCCTCAACAGTCTCTTCGGACGAAAACAGCTCGGCGTCGCCCGAAAATCCACTTTTCCACTTTTTCCTTCGTTTTTCTCTCTCCTCAACTTTTTCTCTCTCTTCAAAATATCTCATTTCTATATATATCCAGACTGATCGTCCTGGACGATCGAGCTTCGTACCGGACGATCCATGAAGAGAATTATTTCGTCCAGACGAAAATTGAATATCGTCCCCGGCGAAGGGTTCTCTGACTTATTTTCGTCCAGACGATCCTGATTTCGTCCAGACGAACCATACAGCCAAACATGATTTTCTCTGCACAACCTGTACCGATCGTCCCGGACGATCCGACTTCGTCCGGACGAACCTGGAGCAGAAACTGATATTACAATCTCCCCAACTTAAAAAAAATGTCGTCCTCGACATTATCCAGTCCAAACTCAGTCAAAACAAGTATGGGTACAACCGTCTCATGTCAGACTCCTTCTCCCAAGTGGCTTCCCGTGCAGTACGGTGCTTCCACTGGACTTTAACCATTGGAATCTGTTTACTTCTTAGCTTTCGTACGTCGTATGCCAAAATCAACTCTGGCTCTTCCTTGTACGTCAGATTCTCCTGAATCTCAACCTCATCAGCAGATACTTTCTTCCCAGAGTCGGATACCCACTTCCTCAGAGTGGATACGTGAAACACATTATGCACATCAGGCATCGAATCAGAAAGCATCAATTTGTAAGCAGCTTTTCCAATCCTTTCCAGGATTTCAAAAGGTCCAACATACCTCGGACTAAGCTTGCTCACCTGACCAAATCTGCTCACACCTTTCATCGGGCTGACTTTGACATACACAAAGTCACCAACCTGAAACTCTACAAATCTGTGCTTCTGATTGTAATACTTCTGCTGTCGATCTTGAGCAGCTTTCAATCTTTCTCTTATTAAATTGATCTTCTGAGCAGTTTCATCAGCAAAAGTGGCTCCCAAAGCCTGCCTATCTCCGACCTCCGTCAGAGTCAAAGGAGTACGGCACTTCCTGCCATACAAAGCTTCGTACGGTGCCATACCGATACTGGACTGAAAACTGTTGTTATAGGCAAACTCAATCAGCGGAATATGATCTTCCCAGCTTCCGCTAAAGTCCAGAACACAAAGTCTTAACAGATCTTCCAGTACCTGAATAGTCCTCTCAGACTGTCCATCGGTCTGAGGATGAAAGGCTGTACTAAAATGCAGTTTTGTACCCAAGCCTTGCTGAATGCCTTTCCAAAGTCTGGAAGTAAAACGTCCATCTCGATCAGATACGATCACACGAGGCACACCGTGCAATCTGACTATCTCTTTCACATATATCTGTGCCAAGCGATCAACTGAATCCGTCTGTCTGATCGGAAGAAAATGGGCTGACTTCGTCAATCGATCTACAACCACCCAAATAGCGTCGTGCCCTTGTCTAGATCGAGGGAAACCCATCGCAAAATCCATCGTTACCTCCTCCCATTTCCACTCAGGGATAGGCAACGACTGCAACAGTCCACCTGGTCGCTGATGCTCTGCCTTCACCAACTGACAGGCTTCGCATCTCGACACAAACTCTGCCACATCCTTCTTCATCCCAGGCCACCAAAACAAAAGCTTCATATCAGCGTACATCTTACCACTGCCTGGATGTATAGTGTAGCCTGAATGATGAGATTCATACAGAATCTCCTGCCTCAAGTCTCCAAACACAGGTACCCACAACCTGTTCTTACAGAAAATAGCACCAGAATCAGAAATTCGAAGTTCAGGAGTCTTACCAGATCCAATCTGAGCAATCAACTTCGAATAATCAGAATCTGACTTCTGGGCTTCTTGAATCCTTGTTTCCAAAGTAGACCGAATACTCATCTGAGCCAACTCCAAACCACTGGAGGAAATCACTTCCAACTGCAAACGCTCCATATCACGAATCAGAAAGTCATCACAAGTAAGCTGAATACCTGATAATCCAGAAGACTTCCTGCTCAAGGCATCTGCTACCACATTAGCCTTACCAGGCTGATACTGAATAGTCAAATCGTAGTCCTTGATCAACTCGAGCCACCTCCTCTGTCTCAGATTCAGATCCTTCTGAGTAAAAATATACTTCAGGCTCTTATGATCAGTGAAAATCTCACATCTGACGCCATACAGGTAATGACGCCAAATCTTCAAAGCAAAAACAACTGCAGCTAACTCCAAATCATGTGTCGGGTAATTCTTCTCATGTGGTTTCAACTGTCTAGAAGCATAAGAAATTACCTGACCATGCTGCATCAGGACACATCCCAGTCCTTTCAGTGAAGCATCACTGAACACCTGAAAACCTTCCGTACCTGACGGAAGTGCCAACACTGGAGCTGAAGTCAGACAATCCTTCAATCTCTGAAAACTAGCTTCACACTCCGGTGTCCAAACAAAAGGTACTGACTTCTGAGTCAGTCTCGTCAGAGGAGTCGAAATCTGTGAAAATCCTTTCACAAACTTCCTATAATACCCGGCCATGCCCAAGAAACTACGTACCTCAAATACCGTAGTCGGCCTTGGCCAATCAGCAACAGCCTGAATCTTCTGGGGATCTACAGAAATGCCTTTTCCGCTAATCACATGCCCCAGAAAAGAAATGCTCTTCAGCCAGAATTCACACTTAGAGAACTTGGCATACAGCTGATGCCTCCTCAAAGTCTCCAACACAATCCTCAAATGTCTGGCATGCTCATCCTCAGATGCAGAATATACCAGAATATCGTCAATGAAGACGATCACAAACTGATCCAGATACTCCCTGAATACTCGGTTCATCAGATCCATGAAAATCGCAGGCGCATTGGTTACCCCAAAAGGCATAACCAAAAACTCGTAGTGCCCGTACCGAGTACTGAAAGCAGTCTTCACCACATCAGCTTCCTTCACCTTCACCTGATAATATCCGGATCTCAAATCAATCTTCGAAAATACCGAAGATCCGGAAAGCTGATCAAACAAGTCGTCTATCCGAGGCAAAGGATACTTGTTCTTGATCGTGACCTTGTTCAAATCTCTGTAATCAATACACATACGGAGTGTACCGTCCTTCTTTTTCACAAACAGAACAGGTGCTCCCCAGGGCGAAACACTAGGACGTACAAAACCTCTGTCAACCAACTCCTGAAGCTGAAAGTTCAGCTCAGAAAGTTCTTTCGGTGCCATTCTGTACGGAGCTTTCGATATAGGAGCTGTACCCGGAAAAACATCGATAGAGAACTCCACATCTCTATCCGGAGGTAAACCAACCAACTCCTCAGGAAAAACATCAGCAAATTCCCGTACCACAGGGATCTCAGAAACAGAACCAACCTCCAGGTTCAGATCCCGCACCGAAGCTAAAAATACCGGACATCCTTTCTTCCACATCCTGCTCACCTCCAACACAGAAACCAGACTGGAGAGAACACCTCGTAATCCCTGAAATACAACTCTCTCTCCAGCCACAAGCAAACTCACTTGCTTCTTCAGACAGTCTATCTGAGCCTCATACTGACTCAGCCAATCCATGCCCAGAATCACATCATACGAAGAAATCGGCAATCGAATCAAACTCGATTTCCACTTCTTGCCAGAAATCTCGATCTCACACAAACAAAACTGTCGAGCAATCAATGGATTCCCCGCCGGTAAAATCACAGACAAAGAAATCGGTAAAACCATCGAATCCAAATGTAAAATCTCAAAACAATGCTCGGACAGAAAAGAATGACTCGCTCCAGAGTCAAACAAAACACGACAGGGCTGATCAGAAATGTAAACCGTACCTGTCACAACATCCGGAGCATCACGAGCCTCCTGCTGACTCAGACTGTAAACTCGTGGCTGAACTGGAGCAGGAACTGAAGCAACAGAACTACTCTGCTCCCTCTGAATCGTAGGTGGTCTCCGCGGTGCAGAACTAGAACCACCACCTCTACCAGCAAATCCCTCAGGGCGAGGAGGAACAGTCCTCGGTCTTCCTGCTGCTGAACCAACAGGTCTGACAAAGCCCTCAGATCGCTGCTCAGAACGCTGATCAAATCCCATCTGCGGACATTCTGCAATCCTATGTCCCGGCTGACCACATCTGAAACAAAGACCAGCTATCCTGTAGCACTGGCCATGGTGTCGCCGTCCACAACTCTGGCACACAGGTGCCGTACTGACAGATCCAGAACTAGTCGTACTGGTAGCAGTACCAGACGATCCTCCGCTCTTCCTGGAATCTCCAGATCCAGATCCAGGAACAAATCTCCTCTTCCCAGAGGAACCACTGCCAGATGTCTCTCCTCCAAACCTCTTCCTACTCGCAGTCCACCGCTGCTGAGTAGCCGTCATGTCATTCTCAATCAGACGAGCTCGCTCCACAAGCTCAGAGAAATCAGTAATCCGGAACGGTATCAGAGGCTGCCTCAAAGTGTCTCGTAAGCCTCTCAGAAATCTGTAGCACCTCTCAGCAGACGTGCTAACCAGCTGCGGAGCGTACCTGGCTAATGCAGTAAACTCAGCCTCGTACTGCATCACCGTCTTGCTCCCCTGAACAAGTCTCAGAAAACTCTCCTGCATCTGCTGTCGTGCAGAAGGGGGAACAAACCAGTCCCGAAATACTTCGGTGAACTCCTCCCAAGTAATCAAAGAGTTCAATCTGCCCTGAAATCTGGCTGCTTGCTGGCCATCCCACCAGTGCTCAGCCTCACCGTCCAACAGAAAAACAGCTAACGGAACTTTCCTGTCTGCAGGACACTGCATCCCGTCAAAAGTCTTCTCCAATCTCCTCAGCCACTCCTCGGCTGCTCTGGGCTCAACAGCGCCCTCAAACCTCGGAGGCTTCAACCTCAAAAATAACTGCAGGTGTCGATCAATGTCCTCAGATCTAACAGTCGAAGTTCTGCTCTGAGTCTCGCTCATCATCTGAGCAACAAGTGAAGCAAACTGTGAAAGCGTATCAGCACCGACCACTGGGGCTGTACTCCCCACTGGTGCTGCCTGATCGTCACTCTGACCGTCTGTCATGTCTGGGTCTGGCTGATCCATACAGAAAAATCCAGAAAATCCGGAAAACTATCACAAAACAACACAAAATAACACAATAAAAAGCCAAACGACCCAAAACTACCTCCTAGACAGACTCACTGATCACTTCCTAGAGCTCTGTTTTACAATTCAACCTGTTTCCAAAACCAGTGCTCTGATACCACAAAAAGCTTGTCACGACCCGACCCGACGGGGACGGATCCCGCCCGAGCCGGATCGCGACGAGAGACCTTTCTTAACCAGGATCTGGCTTTGGATTAGGTTACTGAACTGATCTTTCAAATTCTTAACTCAACAGAAGCACACAGAACAACAGAGCTACTAAAAACATCAAATGCAGCGGAACAAAACATCTATCTTTTCATTTCCTCAAAATAATCATCTACAGAACAGTACATGGCTTTCAACAGAAAGAAAGACAGAACAGAAAAGCCATGACTGTACAAAAATCAAAAGTACAAAAGTACCTAATCTGATCAGACTCTGAAACCTAGTCCTGAACTTCCTTGCCCTTCCCAGAACCTGAAAACCACCAGAAAGCAAGGGTGAGCTCAACAGCTCAGCAAAGCAACAAACCACCAATCTAAATTCTCAGAAAACAGAACCAAATTCATCGGACAGAAATCAGATCAGAAATCGGAACAGAATTGGAAATCAAAACTTACGGACAGGTATCAAATCACATCAGAGTCGTACAGATCGTATCAGAACAGAACAAATCAACAGAGTCAGAATCAGAAATCAGAATCGTACGGATCATATCATATCATAATCACAATTTCGTACAGAACAGAACAGATACAGAAAATAGTACAGATACATATAGCTAAATGCCCTGACACTGACGGAATCTCTATGGATTCCGGCCCCTTATGCCTCCCTTCCCAGACACTGACTGAATCTCATAGGATCCAGGCCCCTTATGTCTCCCTTTGTGCTCACGGCACCAAAACAGATGTGCTTATAGCACCAAAACAGAATTCATCGGATCCGGAACAGAACTGATTTCAGAATTTCAGATTTGAGCTCATTTCAGATTTTCCGTTTCACTAACTGAATCTCATAGGATTCAGGCCCCTTATAACTCCCTTTTTATAGCTTATACACATAGCATTTCAATTCAGAAGAAATACGGACAATTCGAAAATTTCCCAAAAATCGGGCAGCACAACGGCAGTATACGGAATTTACACAAAAATTCCTGCAAAGAAAATTTACCGAATTCGCACATAATACAGATATCAACATTTCAGAACATTTATTCTACTGCACAGATAAATTCCAATTTCACAGAAAAATCTGGTCGACTAAAAACACAGTCGAATCAAAAATACCCGGACGAAAATCTTCAGAAAATAACCAAAATGTGCACACTCGGCACGTCAACAATATACAGAAAGTTACGCGGTAAAAACTGAGCCAATCAACAGATACGGACAAAAATCATTAACGAAAACGAAATCCGGACAGAATATACCGCCAAACACGACGGTTCTGAAAATTGAGAAAGGCGGAATGTGCCTTACCTCGAGCACAGCAATTTCCTCAACAGCCACTTCGGGCGAAAACGGCTCCGCGTCGTCCGAAAATCCGCTTTTCCACTTTTTCCTTTGTTTTTCTCTCTCCTCAGCTTTTTCTCTCTCTTCAAAATATCTCATTTCTATATATATCCAGACTGATCGTACTGGACGATCGAGCTTCGTACCGGACGATCCATGAAGAGAGGAATTTCGTCCAGACGAAAAATGACATATCGTCCCTGGCAAAGGGTTCACGGGAGAATTTTCGTCCAGACGATCCAATTTTCGTCCCGACGAATCATACAACCAAAACTGATTTTCTGCACAACCTGTACCGATCGTCCCGGACGATCCGACTTCGTCCGGACGAACCTGGAGCAAAAACTGATATTACACCGGCGGTCCAAACCGCCGGTACAAAATTACTTATCAACGGCGGTCCAAGCCGCTGCTAAACCGCCGATTTTATTTTTAATCCGGCGGTTTGCCTGCGGTTTCTGGACTGCCGTTAATACCGGCGATTTAACATATAAAAAACACTGGCAAACCGTCGTTAACAAACGGTGATTTAACCGCCGGCTAAACCGCCGGTGACACCGGCGGCCATTGAACTGCCGCTAGGAACCGCCGGTAATAGCCATTTTTCCTGTAGTGCATAATTCAAACCTCAACGACCCTTGGTTTTGTTTAGCCCACAAATTTTTTGATCAAGAGCTTAGCTTAAATAACTTTGAACAAGCTTCTCCTGGCCGCATTTGGATCAAGTGGAACTTTAGAAAAAAATTATTTTCCTCCACTTTCTCTTTTAACCAAATGATCATCGGGATTCTTAAGTTTGGCATACATCATGCCTTTTTACTTCCTACTGTCTATGCTTCAAACTCTTTTCAGGAACATTTTTTGCTTTGGGATGATCTGAGGAAATTGAACCATGATGGATCATTGCCTGTGGTGGTGATGTGGGACTTTAACTGCTGTTGCTTTCAATCTAAAAATATGACAGGAATGAGATTGCAACATCTAAACTGGCCCCGTTTAACTCCCTCATCTTTGATGCTAATTTCTTGGACCTCCCATCTTCCCGTAACTTTAATACTTGATTTAATCAAAGAGCAGAGAATCTGATTCATTTAAAGTTAGACTATGTGCTTGTCAATGATACTTTGATCAATAGTTTCCCTAATTCTCACTACACTATGTTGAACAACTTTATTTATGATCACTACCCTCTTGTTCTTAGATTGACCATTAAAAGGAGAATCAGTCATAGAATGATATGCAAAAACTACTAGAGAAAAATTACAAATTTATGGAACCCCCTTATGAATATTTATGCTTTACCTTCTCAAGGGAACCCCATTATCTGCTTATACAATAAGCTGAAGTTATGGAAAGAGAAAATCAGAACTAAGAATTGGATGTCCTCTAATATGATTGCGGCTAATTGCACTAATTTGTCCAATATTCAACATCAATATCAACTATAAATTGATTGTGACCCCCTTAATAATGTGCTTTGTAATATGCTAAAGAAGATTAATGTTGATCCTGCCTTCTACAATTCTATATGAGCATCCTAGACTATTCAAAAGGCTAAAGTTAAGTGGATGACTTGAAATTTCTCTATTCTAAGCTCTATAAGAGAAACTCTTTCAACATATGCACGCTTTCTGCCTCTATTCTTAGATCTGACCATATTCAGCTAACAACATTCAAAACATTATAAATCACTTCAATGATTTATATAATTCACCTGCTCCAGAGTGTACTGATATCAATCTCATTCCCACGGGCAATGTTATTCCTAATGCTACTATCTATTCTCTTATCATGCCGGACACTAATGAGAAAATCCATTCGACTATTCTCTCCGATTGCTCCGCTTCTACCCCTGGATCTGATGGTTTCAAATATGATTTTTACAAAAAAAAAAGGAGAATTACTAGCCCTTTGATGTGTAAAGCTGTTAAATCATTCTTTTCAAAATGCCACATCCACAAAGACATCAAAACTACACCCATAGCTCTTATACCAGAAAAAGAAATCATGCTAAGAATACCAAGATTTTAGACCCATTGATCTTAAATCATCACAAAGATTTTTGCTACTCGCATGAAAGTGATTTTGCTTGAGGTCATTCATTAAAGCCAATATACTTTCATCCCCAATAAGCTTTCTACTAATAATCCAATTACGGAGGCAAAAATTCTCAGTTTGTTCAAAAAGAACATAAAAAATAAATTATTTTGTGCAAAATTTAATATCATGAAAGCTTTTGATATGGTTTCCAGGGAGTATCTTTATACTAGAATGGCCTAAGAGGGCGTTTCGCCCATTTTCATCAATTGAATTAAAGCTTGCATAAATGATATCCACTTCTCTATATGTAGTGATGGAGCTCTTGAGGGGTTCTTCTCTTCCTCCTTTGGCCTTAGGCAAGGATGCCGCTTAGCCCTTATCTCTTATGTATCATTATAGACACTCTTTCTTGCCTCATTGATGAACCTAATGATGCTCAAAGGTTCCAAGGGTTTAATTTTAAGAGTTTTCACTTATCTCATTTAATCTATGCTAATGACTTATTAGTTTTCAGGAAGGCTAATGTTCCTAACTGTAATTGCCTCATGAGAATTATTAACTCTTTTTCCAACTTCTATGGATTGCATCTTAACTTGAAAAAAGTTATCTTCTCCTTTCTCCTCTTGTTACCTCATCCCCTACCATTTCTCATTCCCTTTAAATTCTAAATACTTTAACTAAAATTTCTTACTTAGGGATTCCTATATCTCTGGATAGGATCAAGCACTCTCATTTTTCTCCTTTAATTGATAAAGTTACTAACCTCCTTTCTAGTTTGAAGGCAAACTACTCTCTTTTGCAGGCATATTACAATACATCAAATTTACTATTACTAATACATTGGCATATTAGATTAGAGACATCATTATTTCTAAAACTATTTGTAAGGCTATTAGAAAATTATGCTCCAACATTTTTTTGGGGGGATCGAATCACAAGTGCTTACACCTTATTTCTTATGTTAATACTTGCAAGCCTTATTCTAATGGTGGCCTTAGGATTGCTTCTCTTCAAGCTTTAAGATTTGCTTTAACTGTGTGACAATTATCAGATGTTATAATCTACCTTCTCTTCTCTTCAATTGCCTTATAACCTAATATATTTCTCCTTGGAAATCTTTTCAGTACAATGATACTTCTTTTTGGAAAAGTATTTGTAGACTGCTTCTTTAGTTATGAACAAATTCAATTTTCTCCTTAGCCAAAACAACCCTATTGCTATCCTTTGGGATCATTGGTGTTTGGGTAACTCTATCTCTTCCAGATTTTTGGATTTTTCTATTGAATTTGTTTGCAACTTTAATGCTAAACTGGGTGATAGGATGCATCATAACACTTGGGCTATCCCAGATCATATCAGCCCCAATTTCAGAAATTTTATCCATCGAATTTATATTTCCCCTAACAACAATAATCATATATATTGGGATAAATTATAACTTAGAGAAAGTCACATTCAAAGATCTCTACTTGGAATTTTTTTTACAAATGACGCCACTTTTGACTAGCACCCTCTTGTATGGCACAAAAAATACTCTTTGAGATCTTCTATCTACACATGGATGTCACTAAGGGGAGGTTTGAAAACTGTTGATGTACTTTCTCAAAGAAGCATTCATATTGAGGACTTATTATGCAAATTTTTCCTTGGATGCTTTGAAACTCTCTCACACTTATTGTTGGAATGTGACTTCTCTTTTAAGGTCTTGACAAAATTAATTCCTAACTTCCAAAATTTCTTCCTAAAGCCAACTATTCTCCAAGCCATTGATCATATTGATCGGCAAACTATGCCTGATAACGTTAACAAATGGTATGCTTCTCATCCTAAATGCCACTGTTTACTTCCTTTGGTTAGAACACACTAATATGTGTTTTAACTCCAAAGATGTCTGCGTTGTTATACTTGTGAATAAGATCTACAGAGAGATTTATCTTAAAATCACTAGATGGAAAAAAGGTGAGATCTTAAAGGAGATACTGAATTTGAAGTATATATGAGCTTCTCTATTTTTGGAGGGGTTTTTCTTTTCTTTTGGTCATTATATTTGGCTGACTGTAAGATCGGTTTTAACATGAAGTTCTAGGGAGTTTTTATTGTTTGGTCTGCTATGCTCAATTACCTACTTTCTAATAAATGCTTCGGTTTGGCGGTAGTTACATTCACTGAATCTACGAAGGATATTATTTCTTCTTATTGATGGATGATATGTTAGTTCTTGCTGAGTTAAATCTGGATTGCTGTGTTATGTGCCCCTCTATTTTTATCCACCCGTTGTCTTCTTTACTTCAGGCAGACTCTTTTTTGGGCGTTGGACAATTATGAAACTTGCCTTTTTCCCTTCATACGGTCTTCAGGAAACCAAGAGAGTTTTTTTTGCTCCAATTTAAATGATATCTTTTGCATTTTTCTGAGTCCAGGCCAGATAGTTTTTTTTTTATCTGTTTTGTTTTCTTGCTTTTCTTATTATTTTGTTGGTTAGATCTCTTTGTCATTTTTTTACTAGCCTCATGTTTTTTAGGATGGTTTTTTTTTTTACTTACTTTTGAATTCTCATTTTTTATTTTATAGAATGGGATATGCCCTAAAAAAAAAAACACTCAATTACCTGAAGTTACATAGATTTTTTTTTGTACATAGGGTGTGTACAAAAGAGAAAAAATTCATGTGACTTCAAGTGTTTGGAGTCTAGATAAAAAGCTGCATCAAGACTCCCCACGTCTGCATCTAGACTCCCCACGTAATAATCTCTCCAATGAAAGAGGTTAAATTTGAATTATATATTTAGAATTTATAATTCATTGTTTTAACATAATAATGCATAGATAATAGTAGAGGGTAAGTGGGCCAAACAGGCTTGTGAGTTGGCTTGCAGTCGACTCACTCATAACGTTGTAAGTCGAGTTGGTTTTGTTGCAAATTCGATTTTGAGCTTATATTTAGCTCAAATGTTTATGAGCTTGAGCTCAAACATGATATGGCTTAGTTCATTGACTTGTTAAGTCCACTCAAATAGTATTAATAGACACATCGGTCGGTAACATTAGCATAATTAAAAAAATTATCTAGATTTAAACTAAAAATAATAATAATGGTCATTTCATTAAAAAAAATAATATTTTGTCATTTCATTCACTTTATAATAGATTTGATTATAATTATATATTTCTTAAATTATTATTAAATATAAATTAAAAATAAAATGGAACCTTCTTTTTTAACGTGACTTCAACTTCAAATATTTTAGTTATTATTATTCTTAATGATTGCAAGTATAAATGAAGCGATAAAAAAAATTCTAAAAAAATTTGATAAAAGGACAGTTCTAATAACGCTTAAATTAATAAAAAAAATTTCCTGATTTTAATTTATTATTAATGCTAAAATCAAATAAAAATAGCTATAATATTCGATTTTTTTATTTAGTGATGGATTTTTTCAGGCCACGCAAGTGTGTCGGTGGTTGTAGCAGCGCGAGGGGAGATAAGTCTAGTATAATGGTCCCCACTGCTGTAGTGGCGTCCAGCTGACCACCATGCGAGGATGCAGGCCCCACCGGATCTGAAGTGCGTGGCATGCAATCAATGGATAGGGTAAACATGGCCCCACCGGCATAGGTTTTTTTTTTTTTTTTTTTTGAAAGACCGACATAGTTTGATTAATTAAACAAACTTGAGTTCAAATTTAAGCTTAATTTTATGAATTTGAATCCAATCACAAATCTCCTTATTTATAATTAAAGAGAAAATACAAACACAACTTTTAAATATTTGTAGTGGCTTTATAGTTGTAGAGAATTCATATATTATAATTGCATTTAATATTATAATTGTTATGATCTTGAATGAGGAAAAAACCTTTTATGAGCTTCTTGAGAGAGGAGAAAGTGAGAGAAAGAGAAAGGGAGAGCAGCAAATTAAATTCTTTATTTCTTAAATCATGCCAATCTAATACAAATTCTGGCCTATTTAAAGACTCAAAATGCTACACCAATGGCAATATAAGCTATTCAAGAAATCTAAAGAAAATACAATCCTAAATCTATGACCAATATCCAACAAAAATCATTCAAACAAATAGGCTCACAAGTTGGTGAGTCGAGTCAGAATTGGCTCAAGTTTGACATGTTAGCTCATAGAGCTTGGCTAAGGAGCAATTTATCAAGTCAAGCTCAAGTTGGCTTGTGAGTATGCTTGACATAGTTTGCTGTAAAATGCATATGCCAAAATGTTTGTAACGTGAAAACAAATAAGGTGAAGTCATTAGCAACCCATTTTAACATATGTAATTGTCTCTTGAACTCATATTTAACTTGTTAGCTTATCAGCACATGAGTCATTTATCAAATCAAGTTTAAATTGGCTCACAAGGCTATTTAGTTACACCCTAACACATGTATAATTTGCTGCCAAAATTTGAAGCCAAAGTTTCCGTGCCATCAAAAAATAGGCTAGCAACCCAATGAAACCACAGGTGCCGCTCGCTCGTTGAGCTAAGTCTTTCCTCCCACGCGGCTCACATTCGAATCTCTAATTGCCCTAAAAAAGAGAACAACCCAATTTTGAAAATTGTGTCTCCTCCGCCATTCTCTCTATCATTCTCATCTCAGTCAGAAATTTAAAAAAAAAAATTAAAAATCTTAAACGTGCCATATAAACTCACCATTGACTTCCAATAGATTTATCATTTGCATATCAGCGTGTGAATACTTAATAATGATTTTATAAAAAAGATGCGAAACGTAAGAAATTGAAATTGAGGTGTTCTCCTTTGTCTGGGTCGGCTGTACGGAGGCAGCGGCTCGGGAAATTTTCCGAAGTGGTGGGGCTGGGCGGCCGCCATCGACATCGCAGCCAGCTGGCGGGGAGTTCGCGGGTCACGATCCGGTTGGTCGGTGCGCGGGTCGACATTTTGGGTGGCGTTGAGGACGGTAGGAGAATCCGGCCAGAGCTGTAGCGGATCTAATGGGTGCCGTCCACCACCACCAGCACGGCAGAACGGGACGCCGGGACCAATTCGGAGGGGAAACTGCGTCGAACATTTGGCGGGCCCTCCATGATGAGGGAATTATTGAGTTCGGATACCGGACGCCGTCCATAGCCCAATGAAAATGCTTCACATCACCTACTACTCAATACTGAGTAGTACCGCCGAGCTCAGTACTGCTCGCTCAATACCTGAACTCAAAACTGTACTGCTCAGTACCGAACTCAGTACTGCACAATACCGAGCTCAATATTGCTCAGTATTGGATAACATGGCTGCACTTGATTGGCCTCCGAACGATAAGCTGTGTCTGGTGTCTGAACCCAATAACTTCCCCCATGGAGAAATTATTCTGTGCGGATGCCGGACGCAACTCTACGTCCGAACGCGAATCAGGTGCGGTACCGAGCCACGGTACCGAGCAAATGAGTGATAAGGCGCATTCTTGTTGGTTTCGGAGCATCATTTGACGTCCACACAGAATAATTTTCCCCCAAACAAAGCCTTGGTGGTGTTGGATTGGCTTTTCTCCTCCATAGTTGCTTGCGTTCTATAATTATTGAGTCCTTGGCCAAGGCTATAGCATTTTATGAAGGTATCTGAAAATTTGCTGCGAGGGAAATAGATTTTTTGAAAATTGCTATAGAAAATATATTTTTAGAAAAAGAAATTAAAAATAATAAAAAATTTATAGCAAATAAAAATTATGATTGTAATCTAGAAATAAAACATTAAAGTTTTGTTTGGGATAACTTTCTTATTACTTCTTAAAGCAGCTTTCAGTAAGAAAGCCATACCAAATGAGAGCTAAGAAATTGTCCCACACAAGCTTAATTGGAACAAGATTTGTCAAAGCTGTCATGCGAATCATCCCGCTGAAGAAATTTTTAGTATCATTGATTGGAATAGACATATAGGGAAACAATATAGAGATAATGTGGTAGTCATCAAACAAATGATTCAGAGCTAAGTGGAGAAGCAACAAAGTGTACAGTAATGGACTTTAGCACTGTTACGAATAGACTTGTTTATCACAGAATGTGAATGTTAACCCAAAAAAGCACATAACTGCATGCTTAAATTCAATTAGTCTAATATTATTTAATTTTGTTGTTATTAAGGCACTTACATGCTTACATGTAGGGGTGTAAGCGAGTCAAGCTGGCTCGTGAGCTGACTCGAGCTCGACTTGTTAACGAGCTCGTCGAGCCGGCTCGATTAATTCGGGCGGGCGAATTTCCGAAACTGAAATCTGAATGCACTGCCGCGGTGCCGCCACTCCGATTCACATATTTCACTCGAAAGTGCGGACTGCGGAGGCTACCAAAAAAAAAGAAAAATTTGGTTTAAAATTAAAGACTCATGCCAATTAAAAGGTTTAAAAGTTAAGTTCGAGCTTTCTAAACGAGCTCGATCTCGAGCTCAAGCTTTTAAAACGAGCTCGAGCTTTCGAGTCGAGCTCGAGCTCATTAAGCATCAAACGAGTCAGACTTGATAAGGCTAATACTCGACTCGACTCGACTCGTTTACACCCCTACTTACATGCTTAAAGAATTGTCTATAATTAAGGGCATCAACCTGAACCATCCGATAGAGTGCTTGAAATTTTAGCTTAAGTAATTAAAATGACACTAAAAAAACATGTAAATATGCCCTTACTTTTAACATGAAAGTAGCGAGACCAGAGAGTTGGACTTGGCTTCAAGATCTTAAGTTGGAAACAGCTATGTCCTACAATTAATATTGATGATCACTATCATCCAATCATACTCACCTAACTATATTGTTGCTCAACCACATCATATAACTATAATCACTTGACCACTATTACTCAACTATCTTAACCCAGCCAATATCATCATCATCTATCGACTAATTTCACTCTAATAATATCGCCCGACAAATATCGCCCAACCACCATCACCAATTAATTATATATTTACTCTTTCATTAACTAATGTTCTCACATCTTTTATCTACATATTTACAAAACCTTTATATAAAACAAAGTGGTAAGCTTTATTTCTATTGACGCAAATGTTCTAACATACAACAATCTTTGTTAGAGAATGATAAACCAAATACAAAGAGAAATAGTAAATAAAAATTGTTCCGAGGGGCACTGCCCCCGAAAACCCCTGACATATCTGCCAATAGTTATTTGTAAGTTTGGCCCCCCTAAAAATTATGGCTAGTTTTGCCTCTGTATCTAAGCACATCAATAATTAGAAATAGAAGTATTTGATTATGCAATTAGGATGACAAAGAGAACTATGTCCCATGCAAAGCCAACTCTTGCATACGTGAGACCTCAAACAGAATAATGTAAATATATGTCGCATTAAGAAAAAGAAAAAAAAAATTCATACAGATCGACAAGATACAGATGTCCCAGCTTAAAAATGTTCAAACATAATAGAGAATAATAATTAAAAAAATTTTCAGTGAAAACTAAGAAGCTAGAATTCGTAAAGCCTAGCTCATATATCAAGTATCAACTCAACAATTATTACAAGATTTTATCCCCGGCAAAGGGATATTAGCACAAGATAATAAGAAAGGAAAATCTAATATACTGCTGGAGCTGCCTTAATTAAATTTGGCTTTTATGTTCCTGACCGTCGTATGCTTAGCAGATATATTGGGGGTCCAAGGGGATAGCACACTCGGAACAAAATTTGACTGTTAAGGGTATTGTTGGAATTCCACTTGTTTTCGGTACCCTATTTTTATCCTATAAATATGTTGTAAAAGGCTTAGGGTTTCATTGCAATCTTTGTTGCACATTCTCTTTTTTTTTTAGGCCGTTTTTCTTTTGCTGTAATTTTATTGTAATTTTGTTTTGTTCTGCTGAAGCTTGGTTGTAACATTTTCGTTATGAATGAATTTAGGATAGTCCCCTTTTATTAAAATAAATAAATAACAAATAAATAAATAAAATAAAAGGCTTAGCCCCTCCTTGATTTTACTCATATTTGACTTTCCACGTAAATATCTTGTGTTCGTTTCTATTTCGCAAATCGTGATTTACGTTCCTAACATCTACAGTGGTCCATTGACAACAAAAATCCAGACGAGCCAGATCACACGCAAAGAATATGAATTTCTTGTAAACAAAGGAGATTCGTCAACGACGATGCTATCAGCTTGACTTAAGAGGTCATTGAGCAGTTTTAATTAAACTCTTTTAAGGCATAAGTGCGATAAGACAAAGCAAGGTTTATTGTTCAAGTAGAACTCCATCTAAGCGGAGATCATAAAGTCATGGAGAGCAACAGGTTTGGCAGAGTTTAACGTTACAAAGAGACTTCTGAAATTTCTCAAAATTTTCCATTTTATGCCTTCAACAAGGCTAGAAAATTCTCATTTGGACTTTGTTCAACCTTTATGTTATATTTTTTGTTTGGTAGGGAGAGAGGATTCCTTTATTGAAATTTTGTGAGAACTCTGCTGGACTTATGCAGAAAATTGTGATGAAATATTGCCAGAACTCCGGAGATACTCTAAAAGGTCTAATGCTTTTCAAACTTAGACAAATTGCACACGTGGAGGCTAATTTGTCAACCAACCAACCTTAAACATTTCACTATCAGACTACTTTCAAATTCAAATGCTGGCGATGAGTTGGTTGTTGACCTGGAAACTACGATTCGATCAGCTCGCACGAAGAAGCCGTACAATCCATATTCTGGCCCCACGATCTCTCACGACACAAAAACTCTCGCTTTGCTCGTTCTCTTCCTCACGCACACGCAAGAACTCTCAAGCAACGAAAATCCCTCTCATCTTTTTGTTCGCACGCACAAAACTACCTGCTCCTTTGGATCAACAGCTTCGTGGGGAGGGGACGACGGGAGGCTGCCAAAATTTTGAACAAAATAAAGGACCCCCAAACAAAATTTATCATTTTAAATGATTTAAAAATCTATAATTAATTAATTATTATTCCAATTGAAAAAGGGGAAGAAAAATAAGAAAATGGGTCTACATCATCAAGTTGCACAAGAGCTTTCAATCAACTGAAACTTACAAAAATGAGAGGGAGTAAAAATTTTAGTTTGCATAAGCCATTAAACAAATGATAGTGCATCCAAAAATGAATTAAAAGGTAGTTGTCTGTGACAATCAAACTAGACAACAACATTAAATCAGTCCAAATCTGATTATATATATAGATTGTGTTAATGGCAAAGGATCAATCCTATTTATTGAATTGAAGGAAATTAATAATCTACTTTGACTTCAATGTACTACTCATGAGGAATTTTGCAATATACAATTTTAAGATAACATAAGATCAAAGCATATTTATTTGATGTATCGGAATTATGCTACTATAGTCTTTGCTTGAAAACATAAAGCATACATCTCCTCCTGTCTTAGCAATGTGTGATTAGAGTTTGAATTTTAAGAAGACTCTATTCAAACTAAGAATCTAAAGACTCTTTCTATTGGATAAGCCTTTTATAGTAGCTAGTCATTCTATTATCCATCAGATCTACACGTCATTCTTCAGATTGTTGATAATGATTTTTTACTTAACCATTTGATGGAAGATGCTACTTTATTCACATCATTGCATTTCGCATCTGATAATTTAAGAACTTTCTTCCGACAGCTAACAATTTTGGGGAGATGTCTGCTTTGACTCAAATACACTTGATCACTCTTGTGCTATTAACATCTTAATAAGAGCCTTATGTAGCTTCTTAATAGCACTCTTCAATGATAATTACACATCATTCCATCAAAAGGAGGTATATCACAAATACATGAGAAAGGGAAAGGGTGTTGTTGATCTAGAAAGCTAAAAGCTAAACCACGATGACTAGACGCTTCATGATTACTTGCCGATTCAGGACATCTATAAATATAATGCAACAATTATCCATTTGATTGTACGCAAGTGAACTAGAGTCAGAACTCAATAAATTGACAAGGATATAAATCTTTCAACATTTGACTCCAAATGCAACTGATAAGGAAGAATGCAAGAAACCACTAGATGGGAAGTTAGGATAATGCCACCGAATCTGTAACACCTGTATAAGTGGACAGAGGGTGATACTTCTATAATAGCTCCATTCTATATGCTAAAAATACAACCCACTTGTGCTCCGGCTGTCATATTTGATTCTTAAATCCAATGGTTCGAGGTGTTGTGCGGGTCAAATATTTCAAGTCTCATCCTCCTCCTTGAAAGGACGGGAGTTAACATGACTTGAATTATAAGATACCTCCTAATTTTTTACAAAAAAAAAAGTAATATAACTTTAAAAATCTTTGATGATGGCCGTGTTGAAAGCTAATCTCAACTTGAAGGGACCACAAGCTTTTAAAACACCTCCAAAATTTCTACATAAATACAAGTGACTTTGACATCCCCAACCTAACAACGGGACGATGATAGCCCTGGACAATGAAACCATAGGATCTTGATTGGGCATGTCCCCGTTCTCCCATCCCCTAATTTATGTTTGGGGTGATAAACTTCGATATTCAAAACCAAATTCAAACTCTAAGATTGTTGCTATTATACGTTGGGTTTGTAACCTATGTGACCTATCTTATGACTAATGTTAATTGAATTAAATGAGTGCGAAATCTCTTGTAATGTGTTATATAAAACCCAACCTGTCTTCAAAAACTTTATCCTGGAACCTAAACTTGTTAAATTCTCATTGCCCACATATATAAAACAAACAAACATGAAGAGGCGATGCGGAGAGGGCGTTGTGGCGCGAATCAACTAAGAGAGTGGAGATATTATTCTATGCGGACACCAGGCACAACTTATCTTCCAGAGGCGAATCAGGTGTAGCCACGTAGTCCAGTATCGAGCTTGATAGTACCAAGCTCGGTACCAAGCAGTACCGAGCTCGATACCAAATAGAGGGTGACATGGCTCATTTTCATTGGGATCTAGATGGCGTTCGGCGTCCGCACAGAATAATTCATGAAGAGAATGAGACAAGTGAGAGAAAAGGTCGTAGAGAGAAACGGGAAAGAGAGACCATATGAAGAGAGAAATGGGAGAGAGCGGAATTTAATCATTTAATTTTAAATATTGTAAAATTATTTTTTAATATTTAATCTAATTTTAATTAATTTTAACTAATAATTCATGAAGAGAATGAGACAAGTGAGAGAAAAGGTCGTAGAGAGAAACGGGAAAGAGAGACCATATGAAGAGAGAAATGGGAGAGAGCGGAATTTAATCATTTAATTTTAAATATTGTAAAATTATTTTTTAATATTTAATCTAATTTTAATTAATTTTAACTTATTAAAGTATTTTTTCAATTATATTTTAAATATGTAATAAAATTAATTTGAAATATTATAACTATTATATTTATTTAAGACATAATATTAAGTTAACTTAAACATAAATATAATTTAAAATTAATTTTATTAATTATAATTATTAAATTTTTTAAAATTTTCAAATTATAAAAAATATGTATTAAAAAAATTTCAATATATTTATTATATATATATATATATATATTAATTATATATATATATATATATATATTATTATTAATATTAAAATTTTACTAAATATATTTAATAATTATAACTATTAAAATTCATCTCTCACTCCATTTTATCTCTGTTGTTTTTTTTTAGAACAATTTAGTGTCATGTAAGACAAATTCACACACATCACATACACAATACTCAAACTCAAAACCTATTAATTAATAGTAGCCAAAGCTAATCCAACATATCAAGATGAGTTGTGTTCTTTCCCGTTTTTCTCTTTGGCTCTTCTCCCTCCTCTCTTTCCCATCTCTCTCTACCATCTTTTATCTCTATCATGTCCTCTCTCTCCCCTTTCTCTTCCCTTCTCTCCCGTCTCTCTCTTTTCGTCAATAAAAACAAAAAAAATTCTTTTGCATATAAATAGCAATTTTATAAATGTAATTTTGAAATGTGTTTTATGAAAATCGCAATAGCAAAATGAATTTTAACAGAAATTATTCATTATTGGTTTTATATAAAATCGAAATTCTGATTGGGTGTATGATCCTTTTTTAAATTTATTTTTTTAGATGACCATTCTTCTAGTTTAGACATCAACGATAATTTTTTTAAAAAAATTTGCCCTAAAATATTCTAACTCAACTAGATCATCACTAGTTCTCCTCCAATTAGGGGTGTCAATATTTGATACGACACGAAAACCCGACTCGAACTCGACCCGAAAATTTCTGGTTTGACCCGACCGGAAATTTGGGTTTGACCCGACCCGATTTCAAAACGAGTCGGGTTGATTTCCAGAAACGGACCCGTTTGAAAAACGGGTCGGGTTCGGGTTGACCCGACGGGTTGCCGGGTCAACCTGCGAACCTGTTTAAAAACAGTTGCCCGCACTGCCCAACCTGCCCGCAAAACTGTCCCGCCTGCCCAGTGCCCACGCGCACTGAGCTCGCACGGCGCTTGCCCTCGCGCACCCGCGCTCCCCTAAACGCCAAGCGCATCTGCGCTGCTGCGCTCGCCCACGCGCCCAGTGCACCTGCGCGCAACTGCGCTCGCCGCCGGACCGCCTGCGCGCTCCAGCACGCACCTGCGCTCGCCGCCTGCGCGTCCGCGTGCTTCGCCTTGCCGTGTCGGGTCGTATCAATCCGACAACCCGCCGGGTCCGTGTTTTCTACCCGTTTGCCTACCCGGGTTGGGTTAGGGTCGACCCGATTGAACCCGTGTCAGTTTCGGGTCCGACCCGAACCCGACCCGTGATCCAAAATTGACACCCGTACCCCCAATGGCCATATCGTGCTTTCTGGTTTCTATATTCCCCTCCCGTCATTATCAACTAAAGTGCTAAAATTTATTACCGGACTTTCAATAATCAAAGAGATTAGCCTATGTGCTAAAATTTATTACCGGACTTTCAATAATCAAAGAGATTAGCCTATGTGCTAAAATTTATTACCGGACTTTCAATAATCAAAGAGATTAGCCTATAACTGTATATTTAATTGCCATAGCAGATTAGCAGTTGTGCCATGGTAAACAAACTAACAATAATACAGTTGACGGGACAAGAAGGCATTGCAATCAAATAGTACAGAATGGAGTCACAAGTCACAATAATGGATGGAAGAGCAGGCCAGCTTGCTGATTCTGATGGGATCGATACACTGTAGCGGACGAGAACTCGTACAGATCGAAGGAGAAGAAAGGCTTGAAAATTGAAATGTTTTTTAACTTTTTTTTTTAAAATGGATGTTAGGGGATTCGAGAACGGTGTGAGAGGGGAAAAAGAGATTCCGTTGGCTATCTGGCCGCTTATCTGATCTCGTGATTTTGAACTTTACCCTCATTTTTTTGAAAAATTATTGTGTTGAGACGGGATGTAGAGTTACATTCAAACTCCAACGAGAGCGTGATGCATGGATATATATATATATGTGAAACCCCTTAAGTATAAGAAGTTAAACTCTTAAAGATGGAGACATCTTTTGGTGTAATGACTAGAATTTCAGTAAGAAACTTCACAGTTAAGTGTGCTCATCCAGGAGCAATTCTGAGATGGGTGACCTACTGAAAAATTACACCAACATGAAAAACCTTGAGGCGCTTAGGCCAAAGTGGATAATATCTCGATAATTAAGAGTTTGAGCCGTTACAATATATATATTAGAGAAATAAGCTGTGTAATTAAATAGAAATCTTGTATTTAGATATAGCCAATGCTAGACGGACACGTGTCTGTTCCTAGCCACTATATTCTATTTAAACCAATCCTGTACAGATCATTCGGCAGTTAATCAAATTCAATTTCTTCTCTCCCGCGTCATCTTCTTCATTCCTCTGTTCTTGACTTTCTTCAATATACACACTATATAATTATGTATATATTATGTACACAATGTCTATACAACATGTATAGAGCACATATCATGCTCTCATTGGAGTCTGAACATAACTCTACTTACGGACTCCGCACATAATAATTTATCCATTTTCTTAGACATTTGATCACAAACTTAGTCCTAAAATTTGGTTTATGACTGCATTAATTGAATTTTTAGGTTGGCACCGACCATTGGATTGTGACTGCCCATTGGATTTGGTTTCACGTTCAAAATCTTTTTCCTTCTTCAATAAGCAATTTAAATTGCATGGGATTTTTTTTTTTTTTTGAACTTTCACTTTATGTGTTGAACTATTTAGGCTTAGATTCTAGAGATGGCTTTGGCGTTCTGAAAGGTCTCCAGAACTTTCTAGAATATTAATCAGAATTAGTAGATTATGTCCACTTATAGTTGAAACAACTAAAGACTTGGATAAGCAAAAAAATTACGAATGTTTCGATATCATATGGATCATTGCCTCATTGGTTTGATAAACCTTAAGGGGCATTAATTCATCATTAAAATAGATAATTATATGGTCGACATATTAATTGTCAAATTTATTTTCGACTCAAAAACTTAATCCAATGGATGATTAAGAGGTAAATCACGCACAGATCGAGCTAATGGATTGGACGTATATTGATACATCAAACACATTTTGAATCCTTATGGATACAAAACCATCGCAAAAGAATACTAAAATTAGTAAAATAATTTACCAATCATGTATACTAAATATATATATCTACAAGTATAAATAATGAGTATGGCAAATTTAATTAGGTTTGTTGCGGGTTAGTATATTCGCGGTTTATAAAGTGAGAAAATTTTTCATCATAATGATGCACGGATATTCAACACATAAACAATAGTTGGGACACCAAAGATACACCATAAATTTTTTTTACATGGAAAACTCAAAGAGGGGAAAAGGACGAGGCCTTGCATAGATGAAAAGATTCTATTATATTTGTGTAAGCTACAAAGATTGACTCGTCCCATAGCATGAAGACGGCGAAATTAGAATAGTTTGAGGTATTGGTAGCACTTCGTATGCGTACTCAAGGGTTTGTAAAGATCAAGTTTGAATGATAGAGGCCAAAAATATGGTGGCAACAGAAAAAGAGAAAGTCCAGAAGAGGTCAATAACCCAACAAAGGTCCAGTGCCGATCAATGACCGAGCAGAGGTTTGGCGACAGTCTGTGATCTGACAAAGGTCTTGTGGCGTTCAGTGGTTTGGTAGCAATTGGCGACCGGGCGATGGCTCGCCTGCAGTTGGTGGCCTTGTGGAGGTTCATCGATGGTCGAGCGGTGGTTTGGTGTCGGCCAGCTGCTGAGCGGAGGTTTAGTTGTACGTGGTAGGTGGAAGTGTGGTGGTCCGATGTTGGTCGGGCATAAATTTGGTAGACATTATCGCCCGAGCGATGCTTTAGCAGCGGGCGGTGATGTGACGACGGTCTAGTGGAAGTCCAACGGAGATTGATGGATGAAAAGTGTTCGGCGGATGGGCGGTCAGGCGGCGGTCGGGAGGAAGTTTGGTGGAGATCGATGGCCAGGTGATGGTCTGATGATGGTTAAGTGGAAGTCCAGTGGCCGAGCAGAGTTTTGCTTGTTGGGGTGCTAGGATAGAACTATAGGATCTTTGAAGCCTCAGAGCCCACTTCAATCTTTACCTAAATGTTCCTGTCATGTAGAAAGTGGAAGTCAATTCATATATTCTGAGAGTGACATGCTCTGTAAACATGAAGAATATCTATAGTAAGTTTGAAGAGCTCCATCAGACACCTATGCTAATTCTCTCGATCATAGAGTATTTTTCAAGCATTTATGCGCCTTGATGATGTCAGACAAACTATTTTGAGCTCATTGGATTTGTCTCGTCGAGCCACTTGATTTGACTATAAGCATGTCATATTTAGAATCATTTGGCTATCCAATTCATACTTTGAACCTTCCAAATATGCTTTTGTCCCTTGATTTAGACCCATTTGAGTTCGGATTAGATTGATTTTAGTGTTATTGTATTTATTTCTTTGAGATGTTCAATCTGACTGTATGTTTGTTGAGACCAAAGTTCGGATGATCCCAAATTTAATTTTGAAAGTTGTCAACTAAGACATGCTCAAGATTCGTGATGTATCAAGGTTAATACAAATAAATTAATTATATGCATTCAATTGATTGTCTCAATTATATTAACACACTCTATTGATCAACAATCTCAATTTATGACATTCTTCAAATGCACTATTATTTACAATAAAGACCTGAGCTTATATATAAGTGAGATAATGACATAATAACTTAATTTAGTTTTTAATAATAATATATTAACAAAAAAAATTAAACAAATTAATGAAATAGACAAAAATGATATAACTACAAAATAATATTTACTAACAAAAAATAAAACTAACGGATATAATTTATAAAAAAAACCCGACAAACAAACAAAGTTTAGGATCTTACTGATATCCAATCTACAGTTGAGTGATAATATATTGATTTGAATGAGCTAAGAAAAAAAATATTTCTTCCTTTACGGAGAAATTATTCTGTAAGAAGATTGGACGTAGAAAGTAGTCTAGAGACAAATCAAAATGCATCACGTCAACGATACTGAACCACGGTACCTAGCAGTACTGAGCTATGATACCGAGCACATAATAACATGACGCGTTCTAGTTAATCTCCTCATAAAATTTGACGTCCACACAAAATAATATACTACGAATGAACAAAATTAGCCAAAAGAGGATCTTAAAATACGCCGAATGATCAAAATTAGAGAAAATATCCATTTTATTTTTAGCTTCTTCTCCTTCTTTGTTTTCTGCTCTAAGCTCATTGCGCCACTAAATAACAAGAGAATTTGGCAGAATTCTGTGGCTTCGTCGTCAGAGCCCTTCTGCGATCTCTCTTCAATCGACACGTAACAGACAAGAAACGCAATTTTCTATGAGAAGATGATAGCGACGATGGAGGTATGGAAGCCATGTTAGCCTAATGAGGCAGACCTAAAAAGCCTACTTCTAATTCGCTCGGTGACACAATGATCAATTTTTGCTTCTTTCAGATTCTACAGCTGCTTGGATAGGACGAATTTATATCTGTCAGAAAGAATGATGATCACTTTTTTTATTGTTTTATGATGATAAGAAAAAGAGAGTAAAAAAATAATATAAACATATAATGGAATTATAAATATTATAATAATTTAAGTTATATATGATAATTAAAAAATGTAATAATATTCATATTTGTTTCACCCACTCAGATGTGGCTGTAAAAAATATTAAGGGGCTGCTTGGTAACACCCAAGATTTGATTTAAGTAAAATTTTTTAAATCTTCTAAATTCGGATTTCGAAAATTATGAGGGGCCTAAATTTTGAAAACTGGTTGATAACATTCATGATAAATCCTATTAAATCACGTGCAAATGTTTGACTATAGAGCGAATTTAAGGAGCGGACTCTTCCTCTGGAGCCAATAGATTTCGTAAATCCGTCAAAAAAATAAGATTTTGGAAATCCTAGGTTTAGCATGAAAAGGCAGAATTTTCGTCTACGGTGGGTTTCATTTGTTGTGAGATTTGGTGTTTTGCATTTTAGGCCGATTGGCTGGAAAATAGAAAAATCACAACCAAACACAATCAAAATAATGAGATTTACGTGATTTAGTGAAGAATTGTCTATGTCCACGAGAAAGGGGAAGATTTCTTTATTCTGTTATGTGGAAGAAACACGATTACAATGCTCTCTTTATATAACATCAACACAATACAAGAAAGCTTAAAACTTAATATAGAAACTTGTGATTAATGTTGTCACGACCCGGCCCACTAGCTCAAATTAATGGGGCAGGAATAGACGGTCGTACGGAGAACACTTATTTCATATCATAAAAATTTCATTTCACAATTGACATAAACATAAATATCATCCAATAATAATATAAGAAAGAGTCACTAAACATCTAAACTGAAATATCCCAAATATAAAATCACTTAAAACAAAAACTAAATACATCAACTGACTCCACAATACATCAACTGACAATTACATAACAGAAATATAAAAACCTGACATCCTACGATCCTCTACAACAGTAGGTAAACTATCATTATGTCATCACTCTCTAGCAATTTTTCCTGAAAAGCATTTCCAAAAGCAGGGTGAGCGAATGCTGATCAGCAAGTAATAGACATTTATAATAAATTCATGAAATAATTAAAAACATGATATTAAAGATGAAATTAAAACAAATAAAAGATCATATTAGACATTTGATAGGTACATGTTGTATAACATTTTCATAATCACTTTTTTTTAATTTTTTTCCTTAAACATTTTCCTTTCTTTTTCATAAACTTTTTCTTTCTTTATAACATTTCATTAAATCCATAAAATACATAATCATAATATATAAAACGCCCATCCGGGAAGTACCAGAATTTTGTACTGATCAAGTACACAGTCAAGTTTTAGTCATTCATTTACCATTTGGCTCTGAAGAACTTTTTTGTCATTGGCTCCGAAAAACTCATTTACCATTTGGTACTTCGAATCATCATGCGCATGCAAATCATAATATATATATATATATATATATATCATATAGATTAAGTCATTCGAAAATTCATGTGTTTTGAAGGTCCTCATGTTTATCTAAATGTCAGTTAAAAGACATGCCATAAAAAGGTGAAATTACTCCAACAACCATATGCCTTATGTTTTGTTTTACAAGTTTAACGTAACTATCTTTTAACAATAAACACAATAACATGAATATAAATATAACATGTAAAAATGAAATAAATGAAAAATTCATAAACATGAACATGTGAAATTCATTTATAACCAAAACATTTAAAAGTGTAACATGAACTTATTATTATTTTTTTAAATGAAACCATATATTAATCAAAACAAATCGGTTACAACAATACAAGACGGTGAGCTGAAAAAAGAAGAAGAAAAATACAGGCAAAACACGAGCTCAGTAAACGGCCGAGACTTCCAGCGTCCCTGAAGCCTCGCACGGACCATCCAATAAGGTGAATACAACGTCCAATAACCGACCCAAAAAGCTACACCAAAGGTTGCCACCAGCAAAACGACAGGGACGCGAGCCCCGACCACATCATTGCCCTTAACCCAGCACAACAGCAAATCGAACAACCAAAAAGCATAAAAATCCAGAGGAGAGCATATTGAGAGAAAAAAACAAAGCGATACAAACAATCATCGTCTACATCGGCCCCTCCCCCAAAATCTCCCCCGATGGCCAACATTGAACGTAGTTCTAGCACGAACTAGAGAGAAATCATTACCAGGGTCAGAAACCCCACATAAATCTGGAGAAGCCAAACCACCTTCAGACAATTCATTTTTAGAATCACCATACGAAGAAACATTAAGCCAATTAAGATGGTTCCTAATATCCAAACCAGAAGACTCACCCAAACAATTAGCCATAGCTTGCGTATCGATCAAATTCACTTGAACCTCAATTAATTTGCTGGAAATCGGATTACCCACATCCCTGACATCAGACGAAGGAGGCTCAGCCTCAAGCACAATAGGAGCCAAAGCAACAGACGACGTAGGAGCACCACCTTCCGAAAAATTCAAATTGTCGGTAGAGATAGTCTGCATAATTTCATTGCTAACAGACGCTACAGCATGAGGAAAAAAAGGTATAGCATTAGGTGATAAAGCAACCGTAACAGAATCAAAATTCATTCCGCCAACACCTAGCTCTCCATTAGCCACCATAGCAACCAAAGGTTCATTCAAAGCACCCTGAAGTAAAGTAACTGAAACATTATCTTCCTTAGTAGTAGGAGTTTCTACCATTAATGGGAGAGCAGAAGGATCCAGCTCGGCATTAATAGTAAGACAATCATCCACAATCGAATACACCTCACCATTCACAAACTCACCATTCACATCCTTCAATGAAACATAAACTCCCTCACGAACAGGGGTAGAATAATGAGGCACAGCCTCATGGGAATTTTCAGGAAGAAAACCAGCGTTTACATTTTCGCATTCCACAGCAATATGAGTAACAACCTTATCGACATTTCCCACCTCTAAATTAGCTAAAGGGGGAAGGGAAGAGTTCTGAATGATAGGTGCAGAAGGAGGGCAATTGCCGAGCGAGTGACCAATACATTTACATCCGGCACAGAATTGAGGGAATTCGTCAAAAATCACCTCTTGAGTGTAACCTAGAGATTCCGAACCTAGCCAAACTTGCTTAGGATAGGATTTCGTTATATCTAGTTCTACAAGCACACGGGCAATAGATGGTCGGGATCCAACAGCAGTAGCTTCGTCAATTTTCAATGGTTTCCCAAACAATCCGCCAAGACCAAAAAGAATCCGAGGCGAAAAGAAATGGGGACGAAGACGAGGAAACGAAATCCAGATAGGTATCACCGGCGATTCAACACCAATGTCCAAAATAGGCGACCACTTCGTCAATTTCATAAAGCAGTTGAACACAAGGTAGGAGCGGTGACAAAACACCCTACAATAGTCTAAATCATTCGATAGCTTGATCAGAATGTGAGAAGGATCTAAAATCGTAACAGAGACTTCATTTTCAACTTCAAATTAAAAAAAAAATTTACGAATAGATTCGAGAGAAGGCCTTCTAAAAGGAAAAAAACCCACTAGAGACAACTGAAAGGGGGCAGCAAGCTCATAAATTTCCTGATCAGAAACCCATAACGACGGTAAGCCACGAAACGTGGAAGCATGCAAATCCGGAAAAGATGACTTAGGCCCAACAAGAGCTTCAAGAAATGAACGAGAATGAGACATCCCCCAAAAAAAACCGGGGTCTCTCAACATAACAGCCCCCATGCCGGCACAGCCGGCAAAGACGAAGTAAAAAGCAAAATAACGTTACCAAACGAGAAAGAAGAAGCAGAGAAGACCCCCACCGGGTAGGGGAAGATGCCCGGAGCCACGATCCCCGAAACCCTAGCAGAGCTCGAAAGGTGACATATATGATGAACATGAACTTAATTTAAATATCAATATCTACCTCACAATTGCAAAGCAATCTCTACGACGTACGACGTTGCTTAGACACGTGTCGTCCCCTTAATCCACACCTAAGGATAATTACAATCAGATTAAGCATAAATCATAGAATATTTTCAATAATTAGGTTTGTTAAAATTCTATTTTCGGATATATTAAAAATCCAATTTTTAGGAAATCTAAAATTCTCTAGTTCTATTCCAAATGCATTTTAAAACGTTTTCATTATTAATTTCATAATTAGGGCTTAATATTTTCATATTAATTTAATAAGAGAAAAATGCAAATTCTTAAAAAAAAAATTCAAAATTTCATTTTAGAAACATTCTTAGGACCCATAGGAAACATTTTTGTGAAATATCTTTAAGGAATTTCAAATTTTAGGAAAACCTAATTTTTTAATCTCAAAATTTTTTGGGAAAACTAGTAATTTAATGATACAAATCCTTTTCTAAATCTTCTCTATCATTTTTCAAAACAAAAAAAAATCAACTTTAAAGAAACCGTAGAAACTCTCTTCCAAAAATCTATGGAGAAAGAGGAATTTCTTAATTCTAATCATGCATTTTTCTTCTCTTAGGCTTTCTCTATGATTTTCCCAAGTTCGGTCGCTGGAAACCACCACGAAAGCCATGCCTTAAATATGAAATCGTTAAACTTTCAAGTTATTTTTGGAATATCCATATCTTATTTCTGATTTCAAAGATTTCGTGTTTTGATATTTTTTTGCTCAGATTTTTGTTTCAGTTACCGAAAAACGTGCATAACTTTGTATTGACGAAACTTTTACCGTGTAACTTTTTATATTTTATAGAGATCATGATTATGAGCATTTTGAATATTTATTTGAGATTTTTCACTGGGTGATTCTGAAAATGTGCATTTTTGTCTAATAGGATTTTTTGTTGTATATCGTTATGATATTTTGGCATCCTCTTGATTAAGCTTAATTATGCACTATTTGTTATAATGCATTAAAATGGATGTAGATATGTGCTTGAGTAATAGTTGGTCTCTATTACTATTATAGTATATTGATAATATTATATGTGTATGAAACAAACAAGTAAAGACTGGTTGACCCCTTGGTTGGAGATTGATTTACCTGTACAGGATTGTGGGCCGACGGGCTTTCCTTTAAATATTGCAGTTTGGTGTTATCCTATACTAATTCACGTGATACACTGATTGGGAGTTATAAGGAGATTATTATTGTGCCAACGAGAAAAGGGTGACGATTCTATTTACTGAGCCAATGGTTTACTAACACTGATACTAACACTGAAAAAAACACCGTGATAGCCAGGACTTCTACTTGTTTAGTGTGACTACTGAAATGCATAATCCTGAGATATATTTCTTAATATTTTATAGATTTATTTTTACTGCACGAATTTATTGTTATATCATTACTCTACTATTCCTACCATCGGATTACTACTGTTACTGATATAGACACTGATACTATTTGATATTACTACTTCACTTTACTGATCTTATGCATGTGATACACTGAGCAAGCAATAAAGAATAACTGAATAGAATATGTACCTTCTGATATGATTTTACTACATAGATTTGATTTCAACAGTCATTAATAATGTTTTATTTGACGCTTTATATGATTTTATACTTATTGATATTATTGATATGACAATTGCTTTACAAATTTGACATTCGTATTAATTTATTGCTTTACTGACTTTTGTTCTGTGGTATTTTATTGTTTACAGATTCTTCTGCTACTTCATTTGAGTTTTATTATTCTTGCACATATTCAATGATCATAGGACTGCTACTTCTATGATTTGATCATTAATATGCATATTGCTCTTTTACTGTGTTTTGAATTCAGCTTAAGGTTTTGGTGACCTGCTGGACTTTTTTTTAAGCTCGTTATATGTGGTTAATTGATTTCAGGTAAGGAGTCTGCTGCGTGAAGCTTTATACTGACACTAGTATAATTATTTGTTAGCTTTTGGTTCATGTATTTTTGTAGCCAGTATGCTATTATATATATTCTTTTGAACGTTACTTGTGGATTGTAATTATGAACTATCGTAATGTGAATTATATTTTATATTTTATTTGCTTTCTTTAATGCAATATCAACTTTGGATGTTTGTTTTGATCTGGAATGGATGCTTGTATTAATCTGGAAGAAATATATATATATATATATATATATATATATATATATATGTTCTTTCAGTTAGATCATGGGGCATTACATTAAATCCTCCGTCTCGTGCTCCTCCTTCGGTTCGGCAGAACAAAACAAAGCAGAAGAAATGAATGGATCGAACTCTATTCGGTTCCTTAAGGCTTCAGTTGATTAGGGATTGTCAAAGGACCATTTTGTCCTTTCAAGCCTTATATTCGCATTAATATCATTAGGAGTAATTTAGGTATAATAATTCCATGATTTTTAATTTCAAATTTAAGCTAAATTCACTATATGTTCTTTATTAATTTGCTCGAAATTTTGCATAGAATTTTATAAAATTAATTTCGTCGAATTCCGACAACTTTGAAATTTCATTTAAATATCATCGCGACGCATCGAGATGCATGCAACACTTACTGTCGTCAATTTTGGGTTTTACAAATGCAGTAATTAGAGCTCCTAATCATGCCATAATTAGAGCTCCTCTAAATACGACCCTATTTTGGAAAGCAAAAAGGTTTCCATAACAGACCCTTCTTAACATTTCTTCATGCACTCTCAACTCTGCAGCAACTTCTATATCAACTTATAGATGTTGGAGTATCTACGACAAATAAATAATAATAATCATCAAAATTAACAATCCAAAATGATATTATATAATTTAAAATAACACTGTCAAATGCATTGCATTTCATAAATAATATTGTAATATTGCTACAAATAACTATGTCTAGATAATATTAAATCAAACATGCCCTCATGTGTTCCACAATAAAGGCCAATAAATAGAGCAAATTGACGAATATCATAAACTAAAGATAGGACTGGAAGAACCGTCTGGACATATGAGTGTAATTGTTCGGACATGTAAGTGTAACTGTCCAAACATATAAGTGTAAACTCACATGTCCGGACGGTTCTTCCGGTCTGGACTCCTCACAGAATAATTTCTCCAGAAACTGCCAGTTCTATACACTATAAAACAGCACCTCAATATGAACTCTCTTATGTTTATTCATCAAAATGCAAAACCTCTTAACGAAAAACACTGAAAAAAAAAAATTTGAATTCATATCTTTTCTCTGCAATCAATAAGAAGGAATGCTAATTCAGATTGAGATATTGTAGCGCTTAAAAAAACCAGGCCTGTAGCTTTATTGTGCAAATAAAAGTTTCAGGCTGCAACTATACATGATTTATGATAAATAAATGTTATACTTTACCGAAGAGTAGAAATAGTATGAGCAAGAATATAATGGTGGTGCTAGCGTCCAAAATCCAAAATCCTATGCACCGTTTGAATTAGGTTTCTTCTGAAAAAGCAGTCAGCTAAGAATGTGATACAAATCATATCACTTCCAAATTCTAGATTTGCAGATTAAAAGCTGAAGCATAGAGGTTGAAATCCAATACTCAATCAACAGAAGTGTATTTTCGAATCGCACCTATGATCCTCTCTTTGTCTCTGGTTGCAAATGCTTCCAAAAGAACCCCATCTTTGTAGAACTGAAATAGCGGCACTGTCTGCAGAAGTTGCAACACAATCAATAAAAATAAACAGTACTGAACAGTCAACAAGATTTTCAGTTTTTTAAAGGTAGCCTAATTCAGTGTGATGGTTTTGGAGTCTCCTTTAAGAACAGGATGATTCTAGCAGAAGTTCGAAATTTAATTTGTCTTAAGGTTTTGTTGAGCTAGATTGATAAGGATAATAATAGATCCTAATTATTTAAGTTATTTTAATTTTAATAAGTATTTGTATTTCTTATAATATAGCTCGATGAATTTATTATCACAATTTATTTTTAATGGTCTCTCAATACTATGAACAATAGGCAACCAATGATATAATTTTGAGCCATATTCTTTAATTTAAAGCATCATAGACATCATAGACAGCTGCACATCCTAAAGTTGATGTTTCACACTCTTCTATAACATAGCTCCTCAAGCTAATATGGAATGTATAGCCATATTCTTTAATATGAATGTTTTAAAGTTGATGTTTTACAAATATGAGACTCCTATTGCTGATGACCATTGGAGTGTTTCCACCTCTTTCTTCTCAAATTTGGCCCTTGGGAATTCAAGCAAATAGAATTTTATAAGAGCCCAAAGGAAACCTTAAATCTAAGAGATCTCAAAATTTATCCAAATTCCAGATGCTCTAACCCTAAGAAAATCAACTATTTAATGCATACAAATCAAAAGGAAATCCCTAAACAGTCCCTACATTCAAATTTCCCTCTCAAAACCCTCAAAAATCCTTCCTAAAGGGCTCCGATTGGGCGTTTGGACCGCCCGATCTCCACAGGAGGCGGAGATCCCGCCTCTGTTTGTGAAAAGCCGGTCCCGTGCAGACCGGCTGGACCGATCTAACAATATCCCATTTGCATTGTAATTGAGAATGTATGCATATTTAAATTTGATTTCTTTCTTTCATTTTTATAATCCTACCACCTCCCATATTTGATTTATCTTCAGGGATCTTTTTTTTTTTTCAATCAAGTTTTTTTTCCCTTTCTTTAATCTCAAGTATTTCTTAAATGGTTCTTGCTATCTTGAATTGCTAATCTCAATAAAAAAAGGCTTTATTGGTAAGGAAAGGTTGCAAAGAAAAATAAATTTGGATGGTGGGTGCATTTTCATGTCCCTTTTCTTAGAGCAATATGAAGACAAAAACCATGATGATGTTGAGCGACAATAGAAGAGTCCATAACTTCATTAAGTTGTGGATGAAGTTGCACATCTTGATGGCTCAAGGTTGGATTCTTTACAGCAATCACCAATTAATTTGTCTAATGTTTTCAAGGCATGCAATTTTTCTATTTCTTCTTATTTTAGTCATTCTATTTTTGAGTTTTATCTGTTTTCCTCCATAGAAGTGTTGTTGGCTTGTTGATGTTATGCCTAGTTTTGATATATAGTCTTGTTTTTAGGCATGGAGGCTTACCTTAGAGTTTCTAGCATATTGCTTTCGTATGGCCTACCATTTTATAGTAGATACAAAACATACTTTCCCCATACTTGGACCTAGGCAGGTTAAGTTTGAGCTTGGCTAGTTCAATTTTATTAATATTGTGTGCAAGGGCAGCAATCAGGGCAGAGCTTTCACCAGCAGGAGGTATATATAGCATAACACCTTGCCGCCCTTCTTCAATTTGAATAGTATAAAAAAATTTATTTAGGTTTGGAAGGAAATCTTGTTCAAGTATTTCCAAAAGTATTTAGATATATTCAACATTCAATCAAACTAAAAATTCCTAATTTTTTTCTTTTTCCTTAATATAACATAGCTGCATCTTCACCACACCAAATTTGAATACATTAGTAGTTTCAAGCCACAATTATTTTATTTTATTATAATACTCAATTAGGTAGAGGCAGATCTAAAAAGACTTGGTTAGAAAATATTAGAAATGAACTTTCTCTATTAGATTTAAACGAGAATTTGACTTTTAATAAGACACAATGGAGAAAAAGGATTCATGCAGTTGACCCCACGTACTGGGATAAAGGCTTGTTGTTCTTGTTGTATTATAATACTCAATTATTGAAAGAGTATGTCTTGCTTAGTACTGTGAATTTTAGTCTTAATTTCATAGACTAAGGCAACATTATAAACCTTTAAATATGCTTGTTTCACCCCACACACACACACACACACACACACATATATATATATATATATATATATATGAATAAAATCCACGGAGGGGCCTACGCGCTAGATAAAAGGAGCAATACAAGTCCTTAAAGAACCATAAGCTAAGATAAAAATACAGCATTTGAAAAAAACCTAAGAGCTACTGATTTTATCTATTACAATTAATCAAAATTAAAAACAAATAACTCAGAGTCAACCCAAAAGAATACATCAACCAAAGAGACAACAACCTGCAACTAGCAAAATCCAAAAGGAAGACCCACAACAACCAAGAGAAACAACCTGCAAAAACAAAAGAAAAACCAAACAAAAAACCCACAGCCAGCACACGAAGAAACCAAACAAGGAGAGGCAAAAAAGAAACATAACCACAATTATTTCTTTTTAGATTTCAGCCTTCGCCATTTGCCACCACCATGAGAAAAAGTTTTTTGAACAATACGACTTACATTTAAATATACATCTCTTGAAAGGCATCATCTGACCATCCAAACCATCCCCACAATGCGAAGATAAATGCCCATCCAAACAATCTGTTTGATCCTCACAAGTTTGTATGAAATTGTAAGCCAATTGGAGTTTCAAATCATCAAAAGAGATAAGCGCAATCAGAACATCAACAAACAACTCATTCCCATTCAACTCAATACAAGCAGGGAATTCAATATCGGGAGAATTTAATCCAGGCTCAACTACCTGATCAACCACAGCATGAAGGTGTTAAACGCCCAAATCAACTAAAGCAACATCACTCTCAATAGGCACATCAGAAACCAAAACATTTAAATGCCTAATAGCTTCATATACCACAGGTTCCAAATAACTAGAAAAACCACCAGAATTTGAAATGGGAGAAGCGGTGGGGCTATCAATAAAGTTAGTTCTAAAAGCCTCATGATTCGAAACCGCAGAAACACCCTCAAAATTAATGCTCGAATTAGCCACATGCAAAAGAGATGTCGATGGATACACTCCTACCACATTAGTAACAACCTGAGTCCCCGAGACAATAACACCATGAACAATAGTCAAAATATCAATAGCAGCAACAACATCAGAAATGCCACCAAAATCCACCCTCACTGTAACATTGTCCTGCCGAACATCAACCCCAGTCACCACCACCCCAAGACCAGAAACATCACTAGAAACAACATCATTTACCCCATTAATGAGCACGTCATTATTAAACATAACAGGACACAAAGAAGTGGAAGGATTATCTAAATTATCAATGGCAGCAACAACCTTTCCATCTAAAACAACCATTTCCAAACCAGCAGATGCATTCACAATAGCATTCCCAGCATACGAATGAGGATTAGAAGTAATAGTAGGACCATTCTTCAGGGAAGATGAATGGTAGGAACATCCACCCCTAACAATGTCCAATGTATTTACAGGAATCACAAAATGATAGAAAATCTTCCATCTCAACCATCTGAATGTACCCGAACTTTTCAGGACCAAGCCAGACTTTGTTTGAATATTTTTTTGTAATGTTAATCTCAACTAAAGCACACACAACAGAGGACCGAGAGCCCATAGAGGTAGCATTGTTGACTCTTAAGGGCCGACCAAACATATAGAACCCAAATCGTGAAGGATCCGTAGAGAAAAACGATGAGGCCTTAGTTTTGGAAAGGAAATCCAAATGGGAATCATAGGGAACTCAACACCGATATCAAGAGAAGGGGATCATTTGGTTAATTTCATGAAACAATTATTTACAAAATATGATTATGATTAAATACTTTGCTATAATCAATATCATTTGTCAACTTAATCAGAACATGCAACAGATCGAGCAAAGTCATAGAAAAACCGGCATTAAGCTTAAGGTTGAAGAAGAACTTGCAAATAAAATCCAAACTAGACTAGCGTGATGGAGAAAACCAATCAACGCAGATTGAAAAGGAGCCGCAAGCGTAAGAATCTCATCTTTCGAGATCCACAAAGAAGTTATACAATGAAATGAAGATGGTTTTAACTCAGGAAGCAAACATTAGAGGAAGAACCAGCTATGACATCAATGAAATATCATGATTTCACATATTCACCCAAAAAACCAGGATCACAAACTCGATTCACCGCCATTCCGTCCGCAAAGGGCTGGAGGGGCTGGAGCTGGACGAATCGAGAAGGACAAACAAAAAACATGATAAAACTCAACAAAAAAAGGAGAAACAAGAAGGAGCTTATCAGGCCGGCCCAAGGGCCGGCTGAACCGGTCCATCCTGGACCGGTTCAATGTTAAAGGAGGCGGACCAAGGGGGCGGGCGAACAAGGGAGACGAGAGATGGGGCGGCTGGAGCTATGAGACCCACTTCTTAATTAAATTTTGCTTGGGAGGGAAATTTAAATTAAGGGCTATTTAGGAATTTTGTAATTGTCCTCTTTGCTTTAATTAGTCATAATGGTTAGGGTCAGGTTTTCATCTTGAATTGGAATATGAAATTTGAGATCTTCCTTATGCTTGGGCTCTTTGCTTGGCTAGAGATTTGGAGAGTCGTTTCTTCCTCTTAAATTGAAGAAACTTGTATCATTTGATGTTTTTCTTCATTTTCTAGTGGAATCCAACGTTTTTCTTTCAGGTTTCTACAACTTTTCTCAAGTGACTACTGTAATATTGTTGTTTTGCCTTCATAAAACATTAGATTTTCTGTTGGAGGTGACTATTTCCTATCAGAGCTTTTTTGAGATCACTAGCAGACGGCATCTTTGGCCACCGGTAGGGACCCGGGCGGTGGGAGGAAACCGTAGCACACGGGAGGTAGTAACGATCCTGCAATCGGGAAAAAGGAGGAAGAGTGTGTTTTTGTTTCACCATATCCCAAATATCTTAAGTTATGATTAGGGCATTGCATGTTTGCTAATTTCTAGAGTCATTGAATTTCATAACAATGGAATGATTGAGGAGTCTTCTACGCTCCAAGTAATAAAATCAATATCATCTTCCCTTGGAATAGGGCCAATAAAATGTAGTAGCTTTCCTTTTCTCTTGATAAATACTCTTGAAATTTGGTACCAACCAAGATAATCGCTTCCATTTATGAATAGAGTTTGAAGGTTTTGATACTCACTAAGGTTTACGAGTTTTGGTTTGATCCAGAACTTTTTAGCTGGTTAATAGCTTCTTATATAAATTTTGAAGTTTGTGGTATGGTTTGCGATTCTTGAGCCTAGGCAATCAACGAATCCAACCTGGATTGATGTAGAACGGGAGGGGGGGTCATGTGAACTTTTAAATTTCAAATTAATTGGAGAAGGGATGGATGAGGGCCGGCCAAAGAGAGAGGGGAGAGGGAGAATTGTCCACATTCGGTGTATGTGTCCACATACATTGAATAGGGGGAATTAAATTCAAATTCAATCATTTAATTCAGATTTGCACTAATTTAGGGGAATTTCCTAAAATAGGTGTAAGATATTTAGGGAAGATTTTAAAATTCAAATTCATTTGAATATGAATTATGAAATTTTTTCAAATAAGATAGGGCTAAATTAGGAAGATGATAATGGGGTAATTGAATGATTCTTTAATTAGGATCTTAAATTAGAAAAGGGATTAAAGACCTTTCAAATTTTAAAATTCAAATTAAATTCATGGGAGTTAATTGGGGAGCAATAAGGGGAAATAAATTAATTGGAGGGAGGGAGAAAGAGGGAGGGGGCCGGTGGCTTCAAAGAGAGGGGGAGGGTTAGGGAAAGGTTTAAAGGAGGGAGCAATAAGGGGAAAGAAATTAATTAAATATTTTCTAATTAATCATTCCTCAAATATGCTCTCTTTAATTAGAAAACATCTCCTAATTAATCACCTTTGATTAAGAATTCCTAAAGAGCTCTCTCTTGATTAAAAAATTTCCTAATTCTCTCCCAATCAAATCAGTCGGTCCATCAATACTCCCCTCCCAAAGTGTCACCTTGTTCTCAATGTGGAACGAAGGAAACTGCTATCGAAGCACTTGACTAATAGCACTGGACTGAAAAATGGATGGACATTGACTCCAAAATCACCTCCATGTCATTTGTCGATGTGATTGATAATGTTGAGCTGATAGGAACCAGATTCTCCATATGTGAGGTCATTGAATTCTTGTACACTTGAGATTCAGAAACTACAAAGGCTTTGGAATCTAACCCAATATAAGCAAGATTTATTAAACAAAACTTTGCATCAAATTCAGTTACTTTAGCAAATTTGTTCATGCTTTGTTGACAGTTATGCTTGACAGGAATTGAATGCCGTTGATGCTGATAATGTTCTTTGACGTGAAAATCCAACTTCTTTATCATTCCTTCTAGGTTCAAACAACCCTCCCCCAATTCCCCCTATTTTCTAAATTATTTCCCTCCCAAATCAACCCTCAAATCAGCTACAAAATCTACCCTTTTCAATTATGAAATTGATAGGAAGTAGCCACCAATAGGCAAAAGTTTGCTGAATTTCAGAGAAATTCAGCCAAAACAGAGCAGATCTTTATAAAATTGTAAGAAATCGGAGAAAAACACTTGAAATTCACTAATATAAGAAGAAAAATAGCACAAGATACAAGAATCTTCAATTCGAGAAGAAGATTCAACTCTCACAATCTCTAGCCAAAGACTAAAGCCCAAAATCAACACAAGGATCCCAAATTTCATATTCAAATTCAAGATGAAACCCTAGCCCTCACAAGAAAAACTAATTAAAGCAAAGAGGATACATACAAAATCCCTAAACAGCCCCTTATTCAAATTTCCCTCCCAAAGCAATACTAAATGACTTATCAATGAATTTAACTATTAAGTACTTAATTTAATATATTTTTAATAATGATCATTTCTTATGATTAATTTAATAAATAATTGTGACTAATAAACAATAATCAATGATCTACAATAAGTTGCCAAAACAAAACAAAAATTAAAAATAATATAAAGTAATTAATTTAATGAAAAAGATAGTTAAGATTATAAATTATATAGCATTTTGTACTTTTTAGTATAAAATTTAATTAACTATATTAAATATATCTTTTCATTTAAATATAATAATTAAATTATAATAAATTAATCATACATTGCAATATATATAATTAAATGATAATAAAAATGAAATAAATCTTTTAAATGGATAAATTATACAAATTATGTTGGTATTAAAAGATTTATTTTATTATTACTACTTACTACAACAACACATCAAGCCTTTATCCCACTATGTGGGGCGGCCACATGGAATCTTTTTCTCCGTTGTGTCCTGTTAAGTTTCAAATTCTCATTTAAATCTGATAAAGAAATGTATTAAAGAATTCATGTCATAATTATTCGACAAATTTTACTCTAACTGTCGACTACATAACGCAACCCTCCACTTTTCACCATACAGAACTTGGCGTGACCCCCTTTTTTTTACTAATAAAAATATATTTAATATATCATTAATCAAATTCGTTAAATAAATTTTAAGTGGTGAAAGATATTATATACAATAAATTAAATTATAATTTAAATTTTACAAATTGCTAAATGATTTATAATATTAGCTATTAATATTATTAAAAAAATACTATTATATACTTTAATTTGGTTAATATTATATAATTAATCAGCGATTGGAAGCTTTTTAATAATTGAGGCAATATATCTTAATGTATTAAACAAGTAAGTTATCTTCTACATATTGATAATAAGATTTGGCTTAGGGGTTGAGTGTGGAAATCCATGATGCTTCCGCAGAGTTTGAGACTCAGTGAAGCCACCCATAATTGTGAATTTTTTCCTTAAAGGGGCAATCGTCATCATGTACCAACCTGCATCATGTGGCAATCTATATTACGTGGCAGTCTA
>NW_021318893.1:485313-489508 GCF_001605985.2 Dendrobium catenatum
GTGCTCTGAGGCTTTCAGAAGATAAAGTTATTAGAGTTCTATACTATCACCCACACACAGAAAAAGCTGCTCGGCTACATAAATGGAACTTCCACATTTGACCCATTCATGACCTCACCTGCGCACGATTCGTCATCTCCTACCCAACCATTCTTCCACCGCCGCCCTTTGCCGCCAGTCCGTCCGATATTTTCATCCATCAAATCTCCGGTTGGTACTTTTCCACTAGACCGTTCGCACAATCACCCGCCGCTGCTTAAGATCCGCACCCTGGGGCGGTCGCGATACTCTCTACCAAATAGGCCCGACCAACATCGGACACCACCTTTTTCCACCTACCACGTACAACCAAATCTCCGTTCTCAGCGGCTTGCCGACACCAAACAGCATTGTCGAACATCGATGAACCTTCCCACAAGGCACCAACTGCAGGCGAGCCATTCGCCTCTTCTGGTTTCATCGCCCACTTGTGACCGCATTAACCACTGAAAATCCGCCACAAGACCTTTTGTCAGATCACAGCACTGTCGCCAAACTACCCTACTGTAACGGTCAATTTGATCTCTCGCTCGTCACTGGACCTTTGTTGGTCTTACTTATGACCTCTGTATTGGACTTTCTCTCTGTGCCCATATTTTAGGCTTACCTATTCATCAATCAGTTGAACTTTTTTACAACCCTCTGAGTTACTGAAGAACGAATTATTGTATCTATTACGGCATCAATAATGTTATTATAATCTATGTTCGCCGTTTCTGCTATGGGTATGAGTCAAATTATGGATGGACTATACAATATAATAGATCTTTTCATCTATGCAAGCCTCGTCCTTTCCCCTCTTTTGGATTGTTCCAGTTAAAAAAATATGAAGTTGTATCTGTTGGTTTTACGACCAAAAACGTACTTTGTTTATTGTGCTTGTGCCTAACTCTCCACGGTGCATTCATTAATTCGATGGAAAAATTCTCTTGGCTCCTATTACTAGTAAACGGAGTCACTTAGCTTAGACCAAAAACTACTAAAATTAAATTATTGGAGCACGTTAGTGCCATACATTAGATCTAGTTCTATCCTGAATAAGATTTAGTATAATGTTATTATGAAATGACAACGATGATTTGGTAAATTATTTTACTAATGATTATACTAGCTATTCTATTGCGATAGGTTGTTGTACTAGGAATTTCAAAATGGTTTGATGTATCATATATACAGTCCATGGCAGATTCATTAGCTGCAGATCTCATGATGCGTGAATACATACCTCTAATCATCAATTACTATAGGAATTATAGTTTTTGGATTTAGATATCGATAATTAAAATTGCCATTATAGAGCTATGAAGTCAGATCTATGTTCACTTAATATATTGCGCTATTTAATGTATATTTGAAACTATTCAATCCCGCCTATAAAGCTTTAGTCATGAACCAAATGAGCAATTGATGCCATATGATGATCGAATACTTCGTAATTTTTTGCTGTATCCAAGTGCTTTTTATTGCAGGAAGTAGTTCAACTATTTATAAGTGGACAATAGTTCTTACTATCCTGTATTGAATTATTCTAGAAAGTTCTCCGTAGGACCGTTGGCAGAACGCACTCAGAGCCATCTTCTGAGAATCTAGCCAAATAAGTTCAAAACATATAAGTAAAAGTTCAAAAAAAAAAAAAAATCCCATGCAATTTAATTGCTATTGAATTGATAGGAAAAAGATTTTGAACGTTAAACCAAATCCATAATGGGCAGTCCATCCAATCCAATTGGTCGGTGCCAACCTAACTTCGAATAATCATGGCATTAACCCAAATTTTTAGGGGACTATAGTTTGTTGATCAAAGGTTCTTAGAAAAATGCAGATAATTATTATGTGCGGTATATGATTCCTGTAAGTGAGTTATTGTTCTAGCGATCCAATGAGAGAGATAGTGGCTCTATTAACATGTTGTATTAGACTATTGTTACTATTTAATATATACATAAATTACTATATTAGTTGTTGGTATTGGAAGAAAGTCATAAGAACAGTAGGAATGAAGAAGATGACGCGAGGAGAAAGAAATGAATTTTGATTAACTGCCCACTTGAATATCTGTATCAGATTGGTTTAAATAGAATTATAGTGGCCTAGGAAAGACAGTGTCCGATCTAGCATTGGCTATATCTAATACAAAGATTTTCGTATTTATCACAGGCTTATTTTCTCTATAATATATTGTAACGGTCTTCTAACTCTTAAACTATCGAGATATTTATCCACTGGCCAGCGCCTCAAGGTTGTTCATGGGTGTGAATTTCAGTAGTTCACCCCTAGTCCCAATTGGCTTGGATGAAGCACACTTAACTGTTCGAAGGTTTTCTTTACTTGAAAATTCTTAGTCTTTACATCCAAAAGACTGTGCTCCATCTTTAAGGTTTAACTTCCTGTTACTTAAGGTGGTTTCCTATATATATTATAGTATCAGCCACACGTCTCTCGTTGGAGTTTTTGATTTACTCTACATCCCGTCTCACACAATTATTTTTCAAAAAATTGAAGGTAAAGTTTCGAATCACTAACAGTAAGCGGCCGATATGGCCGACGGATATCTTTTTTTTTCCCTACCACCAACCCCGGTTTTTTTCTCCCCGAATTACCCTTACATCCATTTAAAAAAAAATAAGTTTAAAAAAACATTTCAATTTTCAGCCTTTTTCTTCTCCTTTCATCTTACGATCTCGTTTCCGTACAGTTGTATCGATCCCGATCAGAATCAGCAGCTGGCCGCTCTTCCATCATTATGTGACTTGTGACTCCATTCTACTATTGATTGCCAATTGCCTTCTTGTTCCTCTTGTCAACTTGTATATTGTTGCCTTGTTACGATATGGCACAACGCCTAAGTTTCTGCTTATTAGGCAATTAAATATACGTTTTACTAGGCTAATATTCTCTTTTGAATTATTTGAAAGCTCCGGTGAAAATTTTTTAGGCAACTTAGTTGATAATGACGGGAGGGTGAATATAGAAATTCTCTCAGAAAACACGATATTGGCCTATGCTTGAGGGGTAGGGAGTCATTTTGGATTCACGGTCGGGTTTCGGGTCGACCGAAACTGACACGGGTTTCAATCGGGGGCGACCCTATACCCAACTTCGGTAGGCAATGACGAGTAGAAAAACTGCCCGGTAATATCCCACCTGTGGTTGTCTGGTATGATGCGACCACGACACTAGCAAGCGAAGCACGCGAGAGTACGCGCATGGCGGCCGAGCGCGGATGGCGTGCTGGAGACGCGCAGGCGGTTCCGGCGGCTGAGCGCAATTTTGCGCGCAGGTGTCATCTGGGGGCTTTCGATCGGAGCGAGAGCGCTCGAGCGCAGTATGGCGTGGCGTTTAGTGAGAGCGCGGTGCCAGAGGGCAAAGGCGCGGTGCGAGCCGGCCGTGCGACGTGGGCACTGGGCAGGCGGAGTTTGCGGCAGGGTTGTGGCAGTCGGGCAACTGTTTTTAAACAGGTTCGAGTTGAACGGCAAACCCGTCGGCAGTCAACCCGAACCCGGACCCGTTTTTTTTTCCAACTGGTCCGTTTTGGGAAATCGAACCCGACTCGTTTTGAAATCGGGTCGGGTCAAACCCGAAATTTCCGGGTCGGGTCAAACCAGAAATTTTCGGGTCGAGTTCGAGTCGGGTTTTCGTGTCGTATCAAATATTGACACCCCTAATTGGAGGAGAACTAGTGATGATCTAGTTGAGTTGAGAATATTTCTAGGGCAAATTTTTTTAAAAAATTATCGTTGATGTCTAAACTAGAAGAATGGTCATCTAAAAAATAAATTTAAAAAAGGATCGTACACCCAATCAGGAATTTCGATTTTATATAAAACTCAATAATGAATTAAATTTTCTTGTTAAAATTCATTTTGCTATTGCGATTTTCAGTAAAACACATTTCAAAATTACCATTTATAAAATTGCTATTTATATGCAAAGAATTTTTTTTGTTTTTTATTGACGAGAAAAAGAGAGACGGGAGAGAGAAGGGAAAGAGAAAGTGGGAGAGAGAGACATGATAGAGATAAAAGATGGTAGAGAGTGATGGGAAAGAGAGGAGGGAGAGAGACCAAAGAGAAAAACGGGAGAGACACAACTCATCTTGATATGTTGGATTAGCTTTGGGTACTTGATACGTCATGCAAAATTAGCTTGATCGGGC
>NW_021318894.1:0-2070 GCF_001605985.2 Dendrobium catenatum
TTGCTACTATTTTGTTTATCTCCAAGGATTAGTTAATATACATGTACTCCTTCGCCTAAGCGAGTTGAAAATCAAGAATCTTTAATGAATTTGCTTGTTATTTCAATAAGTTATTAATTGAGATTTCATTGTCAATGATTCTTAAAATTTCTTAACAAGCTCCTTTCGCATGTGGTTTTACATCAATGTAGGGTTAGGATTTAAGATTGGTAGTTATGGGATATGCAATATTTATCACATTGATGTTTTTATTCCCTTAACATCATGAAGTAAAAAATTATTTAGCTTTGATTCAAATGTTGCAAACATGAAAGCTAGAAGTCTCTTCATCAGACGAGAGCATTGGCCTGAAGAGGTATAATTCTTGCTCCTTGCACCTTGCATCTCCACTTCCTTGATAAAAGAAAGGATAAGAGGGAAGGGAGGAGAGAGAGGGTGGTGGGTGAAAGGGATAAGAAGGGAGGAGAGAGAGAGAGAGAGAGAGAGAGAGAGAGAGAGAGAGAGAACTCTCGATAAAACGATGAGGAGAAGTCAGCTCTGATGGTAAGTTTGATAGTGTCGAATATTGTAGCAGATGGGAGTTCTAATTTTTCACCTCTTCATTAATATGTTCAATTATTTGATGAGCACCTTACTCTTTGTATTTGATAGAAATAATGATTCACAATAGGTTAGCAACATTCTTGCCTGGAAGTCCTATAAGGAAGCTAAATGATTCTACCCTAAAAGTTTTGAAATAACTCTGAGTGTATCATACATTGTTATTTACATCAAGTTCAACAAAGTTTGCCCTATTTCCATTTATTACTTGCTATGCTAAGAAGCTATTAAAGAATTTTATCTCATAGAATGTTGCAGCAACAATCTTCTGTTAGCTAGATGAGAATGATGTCGGTGACATTAGAGATCTTAGGCTATAGAGGAAGGAGCTTTTAGCATGCCCAGTGCCACTGCAATTTCCTTTGTCAGCCATGATCATGTTACATGTGTGTTATAAATGTTGCTATGTGGATGTTGTATTATGTATTATGTTGGCATGAACCTTCAGTTTATTAGGACTTGAAATGCATGTTTACATTTTATAGTCAGCTGCACTTATGAACTGTTAGCTTGTGCTTCTTCTAAGTATGAATTTTTTACAATTTTTTTTTTCTAGCAACTATATGTAAGCTAATTATTCATGCCCAAGGGTTTTTCCACTGTGCCAGGTGAAAGCGAATTACTGTTATTGGAAGCGATTTTCCATCCAAACAGTACAGCAAACAATCTTAGGCTTCGTTTAGGACAGCTTTTTTATTACTTCTTAATGCAGCATTCTAGTATAAAAAATTATTTGTTGTACTACAAAATTGTTTTAAGAAGCAGTAAGAAAGCCGTCCCAATCAAAGCCTTAATGTTCTTAAAGCAATTTTTTAGTATAAAAAATATAGCTTTAAGAAGCAGGGAAAAAATCGTCCCAAATGAATCCTAATTCTTATGCCTCTATGTTACAGTTAAACTGTATGAATAAGTAAAATTTCATCAACCCTAATAAAGTTATTAGGGTTACAGCAACCTTTGTAATTTTTTTGGGCTTGAAAGAAAACTTGAGAGTTTTATTATCATTTGTTTTATTTAAGCTTTTTATAAAACCCTAACAAGATTGTAAACTTTTTTTGATTGATTGCAGAATCAATCAAAAGTTCTTGATCCATGAATATTTTTTTCGGAATGGTGAACATTGACTGATTGACTTACTGAAAGTTTATTGGATTCAGACCGTTGATCTTCTATGAAGGGAAAATAGACTAAGGCTTCGTTTGGAACGGCTTTTTTATTGCTTTATAAAACGGAGTTTTAGTACAAATTTTTTTATTTTTTTATTAAAACTCTGTTTTAGAAAGCAGTAAAAAAGCCGTCCCAAACGAAGAAGGCTTCGTTTGGGACGGCTTTTTTACTGTTTTCTAAAATGGAGTTTTAGTACAAATTTTTTTATTTTTGTACTAAAACTCCGTTTTAGAAAGCAATAAAAAAACCGCCCCAAACGAAGCCTAACTATTTGGCTGACAGTTCTAACAAAAAAAAAAAAAA
>NW_021318894.1:2080-8843 GCF_001605985.2 Dendrobium catenatum
CTATTTGGAAGATTTTTTAAAAAAAAAAAAAAAAAAAAAAGACTCGTAGCTAAGGAAATGATTGAGGATTAAGATGAAAAATTAGGAGATTGTTGTTCAACAGACTTCTAACGTGTCGTTTTAAAATTGTTCTTATGTTACAAATAATTTAAATTATAAGGACTATTGTGCAATTTTCCTTTGATAAAATGACCTTTTTTTTACGCGTTAATTAAAGGGAAAATTACAAGTCCTTAAGGAGACCATCAGCCCGCTACTGCTCAAAGAGCTACAATCAATTAAAAAGATAAAAAAACCTAAGGGCCGATTGTCCCCATCTATAATAGATACAAAATTGCCTAGATACATTCTAAGCCGGCACGGAAAGAGTGCCCAAAAATTAAGGAGAACAAAAGATAACCGATCAGCCCAAGCTCCTTTGTCAAAAACTTCCTCAAGGTGGAAGCAAACCTGCAAAAAAGAAAGAACAGAACGAGACGGAAAACAAAAGAGAATGAAAACCAAAATACCATTGAACCACATGGCATCACCAGCGTCCCGATCCAAAAAAGGCAGATCAAATAAACACACCTCCGACAGAATCAGCAGCCTGCAAACCACTAAGAAAACAGGCATACCAAAATCAGAATAGATAATCATTAAATAAAAATCCATCAACCTCAATCCAGAAGAGCCGGGCCTCGAACCAAAACAACCCCCATCCAGAAAAACCAAAACCTGAAACAGCAACCCTGGGCAGACCCACCAGCACAACCAAAACCCCCCACCAATGCCCAGAATGAAGAGAGGAACCAACGACTAAGCAAAAGGAAAAACCAGGGCAAACCCACCAGCACAACCAAAACCCCCCACCAACGCCCAGAATGAAGAGAGGAACCAACGACACAGCAAAAGGAAAAACCAAGAAACACAGCGAGAAGGAACCAAAAGCCACCAACCAGAAAAGAACCCCAGCATAAAAACCCCAGACTTAATGATAAACATAAGGAAAACCAACTTTGTCTAAGTTAATAAGACCTTGAATGTAATTAGGCAAATGGTTCAAATTAATCTCCTTATAACTCTTAAACACCGTGCCCAAGTAAGCCAAAGCCTGAGCAGCAGCATTCACCTTCTCATTAATAATAGAAAACGAGTAAGCCAAAGGAGCCAACTCCTCCATAATCCTGCGCCTGATATAAAACAGAGAAGGGGTACAAACCGAAGCATTCATACCAGAATCAACCAGGATACCCAAGGGAAAATCAGCCTCAAAGATTATATTCTTAATCTTAAGCTGCTTACACAGAGTTATACCACTCATCAGACTCATAGACAACACCAACTGCATATTATTAACAACAGCAGGGCCAGCAAAACAGGAAATAAACAAGCCAAATTGATCTCTGATGATACCCGCATAACCACAAGTATTGCCCTTTCTAACACACGAAATATTAACCTTGAATTGATTAGGCAAAGGTTTAACCCAACTAACAAAAGACAGATAAGAAACCGGATTAAACGAAACACCCTTAATACCAATAAAAGAAATAGTATGAGCATAATTGTTAAAATTCTTAAAAGATAACAGCTTAGCCGTGACAAGAGAAGAGACTTTTTCTCTAATATTGCAAATAATCCTATGATAGTCCATCTTCACCCCGTTAAACCTAGAATCGTTTCTAGCCAACCAAATGTACCAACAAATGAGAACAGAAATAACATTCCTGATATGACCTTTGCTGTCAACAAACCAAAAATTCAGTAATTGAGAAATGGTTAAAGTAGTCTTAAAGAAATTCAAATGAAACAAATCCTCATAAAACGTCCAAACCCTAACAGCAATAGGACTAGAAATAAAAAAGTGATGCATATTATCGACATGAAAACAACACTTGCATTTGGAAGTAATAATAAGACCTTTCCTCCTTAAATTCTCATCCGAAGGTAAAAAATTATGTAAAGTTCTCCAAATAAAGACAGAAATAGTAAGGGGAATAGAGCAATGCCAAATCCTTTTAAAAAGAATAGAGGTATCTTTCTTAGTCCTGAAAGAATTCCAGGCATTTTTGATGCTAAAAGAGCCATCCTGAGAGCCCGAAAAAAGTAACACGTCCCCAACATTGATATTCAAGGGAATCTTAAGAATAATTTGAATAATGTCATCCGGAAGGATATCAGAGAGCTTGTCCACATCCCACCCAATATCAGAAAAGAAATAATTAACTTTCACATTAGAAACAGAAGCCGTATTGAGTAAAGAGTCAATAGACTCACCATTAACCCATCTATCCTGCCAAAAGTTAATATTGCCATTACCAAGGCCCCAAACTAACAAGGGCTCCAAGAACCATTTAACAGAGCATATACGCTGCCAAACATTAGAGTTACCTTTAGAATAATATGCTAAGTTAGAATGCTTACCACCACAATATTTATCGTTCATAAAATTGACCCAAAGACTTTCATTAGCTCTCAAATTAAACCATAATTTCAAGGAGAAAGCCCAAGCCAAATCAGTCATATCTTTGCAACCTAAACCACCTTCCTGCTTCATGCCACAACAACCTTTCCAATTTTTCCAATGAATCTTAGAGTTGGAACTCGAACCCTTCCAAAAAAATTTATTCAAAATCCTCTCAATTCTAAGGCAAACACCCTTAGTAGGCCAAAGAGTTTGAAAGCTGTAAACAGGCAACGAACAAAGAACACTTTTAATAAGAGTTAAGCGCCCACCAAAACTTAAAAAAGATGAATTCCAAACAAATAATCTATTCTGAATCAGGGAGATTAAATCCTCAAAAAGAAAAGCTCTTTTCCTGCCTTTAAAGAGGGGGATACCCAAATATTTTATCGGAAGAGTACCATGAGAAAACCCAGTAAGGTTCCTAATATCCAAAATACGCTCCATACCAACATTCTTAGAAGTTATAAAACAACATTTATTCTTGTTAAAAGAGAGACCACTAACATCTTCAAAATGGTTAAAAATTCTTAAAATTTTTCTAATCTTATTCTTGAAGGCATTAGAAAACACAATGAAGTCGTCCGCAAAACATAAATGAGAAATAAGAGAACCGCCAAGAGTTTTAAAATAGAGACTAGGACACTTAAAGAACAGATTAGCCAAACCCCTTGATAAATAATCAGCAGCAATGATAAAAATAGTAGGAGATAAAGGATCCCCTTGTCTCAGCCCATGCGAAGCTTGGAAATAACCATGAGACTTCTCATTCACCATAATAGAATAAAACGGACTTTCAATGCAAGATTTAATAAGGTTAATGAACTTAGAATCAAACCCGAAAAGGCTAAAAATTCTATAAATAAAAGACCAATTGATATTATCATAAGCTTTAGCAATATCCAATTTCATAACCATATTACCCCCTCTCACCTTAATGTCCAGATCCTGACAAAGTTCTTGAGCTAAAAGAATATTGTCAGCAATAGCACGACCTTTGACAAAACCCATTTGAAAGGGAGATATAATCTTGGGCAAAAAACCAGATAATCTGCTCATAAGAAGTTTAGATAACAGTTTATAAAACACAGTACATATACTAATAGGCCTGAAATCATTCCAAGAATTAGAAATAGTACTCTTAGGAATTAAAACAATAGTAGTGGACGTAAAGAACTTAAGAATAATATAGCCATTAAAAAAATCCTGAACAGCATGAAAAACATCATTAGCAATAATAAACCAAGTAGTAGTAAAGAACTTAGTAGTATACCCGTCGGGCCCAGCAGCAGAGTCCATATTCATGTTAAATAAAATACCTTTAATCTCTTCCATAAGAGGAACCTTAGAAAGGTCCTCATTATCCTCCAAAGTGATAGCCTTCGGAATAATATAACAGTCCACATTCATGTCAGGAATAAAAGTTTTGTTCAAATGGCCTTCAAAATAATTAACAGCCAATCTAGCAATTTCATCTTTATTATCAGAGATAGAACCACTAACAATAGCAATTTTATGAATATAGTTCATGGCACGTTTCTTATTAACCAGAGAATGAAAGTATTTAGTATTATTGTCCCCCTCTACCAAATGTTTGGTAGCCGCTTTCTGTTTCCAATAAGTTTCTTCTTGAATCTGCAACTTAGAAAGCTCCTCTTTAGCATCCCTAAGCATGCAGAAATTGGATTCAGAGGGGTTATGCTGACAAATATCTTCAATGTAACCAATTTTGGACTCAGCATTAAGAAGATTATTAAAAAGATTTTTAAAAACTTTTTTATTCCAAGAATTCAAAACCAATTTAAGCCTTTTGAGCTTAAGCCATAACCTATTCATGCCAAAAATAGAGTCATCGGGAAAAACAGGGGCATTCCAGTTACCTTGCACAACATCAAGAAAAGAATCATGAAGGAGCCACATGTTTTGAAATCTAAATTGAGCAGGAAAATAAGTAGGATTATTCTTAATAGTAACAAGCAACGGAGAATGATCCGACAAAGTACGACTAAGATGCTAAACTTTAGTTAAATTAAAGGTATTCACCCAATAATTATTGAAAAGAACCCTGTCCAATCTTTGCCACAAATGCCCCCTATTCCAAGTAAATTTATTACCTGAATAGCCAATGTCCATAAGACTACAAGCCATAATCATGTCATTAAATTCATCCATAGATTGATAGATAGGTAAAGACCCACCTAACCTTTCATCCGAATTAGAAATAGTATTGAAATCCCCCCCCCCTCCACCAACCAAGGGAGATTACAAAAACTATTAAATTGCAAAAGTTGTTCTCACAAAATCCTCCTGCTATAACGAGAAGAAGCAACATAAATAAAAGAAGCATAACATTGCCAATTAGAGCTTTCAATATTACAATGAATGACTTGAGTAAAATCACCTTACCAGAGGGACCTTTAGAAGGCCTCTCATCTTCCAAATAAAAAACTCCATCCTCAATCGAAGTTAAAAAATGATCATTACCTTCCATCTTACTTTTACCTTTATTGGAGTTAGAAATGCCCGAAGGCTCCCCTTTATCATGCCCCGTCAACACAGAACCAATCCCTGGTTCAGCATTAGGCTGATGAAGATCCACAGATTCGGCAATAGGCTGAGAAAGAAACTCCTCCTCAACCACGGTAGTGACAATATTAGGAACAGTAACCAAAGAACTAGTCGGATCGTTAACCAAAGCATGCAACCCATCTTCTTCCACCTGATTAGACTCAACAATAACATTAGTATTGGTATTCACAATATTATTCACTTCTTCCACAATAGCATGAGTAACCGTACAATTAGAACCAAAAGCAGGTTGTAAAGATAAATTAGGAATCATATTGTTGCCAACTTCTTGGGCATCATTACCTTTCCCCATCTCATTCACAATATCTTCCCCCACCTCCCCAATAACAGGAGATATAAAATCCGATGAAATAATGCCACCTTGCACGGTGGGCAGTTCCACCACCTCCTTACCAAATCCTTCCAACATGTCCTGATTACAACCCTTAATGGTATTCACTTCTTGCAGCAAAGAAGGTTTAATTTGTTCCTTTGGTTTCTTAAGGTTAGGATGTAGTTTAAAACAGTCGTTCATATTATGCCCATGCATTTTACAATGCATACAAAAAATAGGAAAATTTTCAAATTCCACCTTTTGAAAATAGCCATTCAGTTCTGACCCAAGCCATATTTCATTAGGAAATTTTTTCGAAATATCCACCTCAACCAAAATCCTGGCCACAGACGGATGGGAAACCGAAGCCGTCGCCTGATCAGTTTGCAATGGCCGACCAAGAATGGAAGCCAAACCAAACAAAACTTGAGAATTAAAAAAATGCAGTCTAAGGTTAGGAAACGATACCCAAACAGGAACAATCGGTGATTCATGACGAACATCAAAGTCGGGAGTCCATTTGAGAAGCCGCATCTGGCAAGATTGAATGTAATAGGAACGCCTAGAAAAGATCCTGCTATAATCCAGATCATTCGTCAATTGAATAGCAACATGCCTGGGATCTAATAAACCAACATGGAAAGAGCCGGAAAGCTTAAGATTGTAAAAAAATTTTCTAATAATATCAATATTGGGCCTTTTAAGCACAAATTTCCCCACAAGGGTAAGAGCAAACGGTTTAGCCAGTTGAGCAACCACGGAGTCCTCAATCAAAAGAGCAGGACATCCTTTGAAAGAAGATTGAACAAATTTCAGATTGGAAACCGAAGAGACATCACCAGCAAGCGCCTCTTTAAAGGATCGGGGTTTCCCCTTTAGAACCGAAGCCATCGACGGGTTAGATGACGACGGGGTCGTCATCCCCCCAAGCACAACGGACAGAAGGCCAATCAGACCAGAAACCCCGCAACTACACACAAGAGGAACCCAACACAAAAAAACCACCGGAACAGAAGAAAGCCACGAAGAATAAAAACCACAAACGAAAAGCAGAAAGCCAAGAAGAGAGCACAGAAGAATATCACCAGTAAATCTGAGAAGAAACTAGCGAGATCCCCGTTAGAAGCGCCACCAGAGATGCTCGCTGAGCAAACCCTAGAATCGCCCAAAAATCGCCTCGAGAAGAAACCAGGAGAGAGCCTAGATGTTGCTTATCTAATTCTACGTAAACCCTCCTTTAATAAAATGACCTTAGAACAGCTAGATGAATTGCCTTTTATTTGATAGATGAGAACATTTATAAAACGTTTAAAAGCCCCTTAAATTCCTAAATCTCAGTCATACAAACAGTTCTAATGACTAGCTCAGATTTAATAAAAAAAAATTATAATGAACATCTTGACATAAATTGTATC